>NW_021604585.1:2279419-2321473 GCF_004785775.1 Grammomys surdaster | reverse complement strand
TTTTTTGTTTGTTTTGTTTTGTTTTGTTTTGTTTTGAGACAGGGTTTCTCTGTGTAGCCCTGACTGTCCTGGAACTCACTCTGTAGACCAGGCTAGCCTTGAACTCTCTTTTTTTTTGTTTTTTGTTTTTTTTTTTTTGAGACAGGGTTTCTCTGTGTAGCCCTGGCTGTCCTGGAACTCGCTCTGTAGACCAGGCTGGCCTCGAACCCAGAAATCCGCCTGCCTCTGCCTCCCGAGTGCTGGGATTAAAGGCGTGCGCCACCACCGCCCGGCGCCCTCTGCCTTTTTTTTTCCTGTTATTGGAACTCAAGATCAGCGTCACTGTGAGTGATGAGTGGGAGAGTTTGTGGAGATGCGGTGTTCAAAAGACTTTGTTGATGTTTGCAAGCCTGATGAGTTGAGGAAAAAAGTTAAAAAACCATCTACTTTTACAGCTTCATATGTACACTGGTGTGTCGTTATATAGCTCCCATTGTCTTTTCTAGTAAAGTTCAGAGAATAGGGGTAAATGTCAAGGGAACTCCCTGTGAGGGTCTCTGTGACCACCTCAACCAGCTGAGTCACAGTCTGCAAAAGTTAGAAGGTAATTCAGTTCAACATGGCTAAATAATCAGTGTGGGATAAAACTTTGAGAGTCTGACCCTGAGTAGTTCATTTTAGGCATATTTAAGCACAACAAAATTTGTGAAAATTTTTCCTGGTAAAAAATTACTCAATGTGTGTACACTAAAACTTATGACGTGACGCCACTGAAACTCTATAAAGTATATGTTACATTTCCCATAAAGATGGCTTCTATAGCCGGGCGGTGGTGGCGCACGCCTTTAATCCCAGGTCTTGGTGGGCAGAGCCGGGTGGATTTCTGAGTTCGAGGCCAGCCTGGTCTACAGAGCGAGTTCCAGGACAGCCAGGGCTACACAGAGAAACCCTGTCTCAAAAAAAAAAAACAAAAACAAAAAAAGAGAGAGTTCAAGGCTAGCCTGGTCTACAGAGTGAGTTCCAGGACAGTCAGGGCTACACAGAGAAACCCTGTCTCAAAAAAAAAAAACGAAAAACAAAAAACAAAAACAACAAAAAAAAGAGAGTTCAAGGCTAGCCTGGTCTACAGAGTGAGCTCCAGGACAGCCAGGGCTATACAGAGAAACCCTGTCTCGAAAAAAACAAAAACAAAAAGAAGATGGCTTCTATAGATTGACAAGGTCACAGTGAGGTGGCAGGATTCAGGGTGGTCTCAATTGGAAAAATGCTTTCATAAGATCAGGCTGCAGGTGAGCCTGTAGGGCATTTTATTGATGTAGGGCAGTGATTGATGAGAGGGCCCAGTCCATTGCAGGTGGGGTCGTCTCTGAGCTAGTGGTCCTGGGTTCTGTAAGAAAGCAGACTGAGCAAGCTAGGGGAGCAAAGCAGTAAGCACGCCCTTCATGACCTCTGTATCAATTCCTACCTCCAGATTCAAGACTGTCCAAGCTCAGTTTCTGACTTCCTTTAATGATAAACAGTGATATGGAAGAGTAAACCAAATAAACCCTTTCTTCCCCAGGTTATTTTTGGTCACAGTGTTCCATTACAGCAATAATAACCCTAACTAAGGCAGCATCCCTCTCGGTTGGTCTCCCATGCAATCAAGTTATTAGCCCAGATTACCGTTCACACTGGAGAGACATGTCTCTATAGGTCCTCTGTAGAGCTGGCTTCCTCCTCTCAGGGTCCCTTCTTATTATCTAACAGTAATGTCACCCCCTTCGCAACCCCTGACTTTATTTTGTTTCTTTTTCTCTCTATCCTTTTTTCTCTCTTATTTAGTGTTGGGGATTGAAAGGGTCGAAAAAGAAAGAGAACCACAAAGTAGCCAAGCTAGCTACAGGTTACTGCATCTCAGGTTGGCATCACTGAACAGGTCCTCAAGGTTCTTTGGGGTATTATGTGGGAAGATATAGAGAATGCTTGTGTGTGTGCGTGTGTGTTCATGTGCCGATGGGTATTCGATCATGGAGCCCCATCCACAAGACCTGTCCTGTACGCCTTCCAAACATCGCATCTTTAAACACTGTAGGTTAAGTTTCTACTCTTTTAATACCTCACAATGGTGTTAAATTTCAATACATGGAAAATATACTCAAACCATATCAAAGCCACACTAATAATAAAGTATCTTTAAACTGTAAAGTAGTGTTAAAAAGTGTTAAATACCTATAAAGAAAGCAGGAGCAACAAGCCATCACCAGAAGGCTTCTGGTGGGGCAACGGAAAACAAGATTCTATTCCTTGTTTGGATGTTGACTGGCTCCTCCATCCAAACATTTTCCCAGCTAGTCTTCAGCGCTGGATATAAGTCCATATTTGGACTCTCTCTTCCTACTTCCCCTCCAAGAAGTGACAAGGCCTGGTGACATTCTATGTGTCAGACTAGGGATGATCTACAGTATTGTTTTAATTCCTCCTGACCAAGACATTAGTCCTACATGATTGGAGCTGTCATGGCCAATAGCAAATGGGCATACAAGGTGATGCTATTTGGCCGCCTAGTCAGGGGAGTCTCTGGGAAGAGACAATGTAAGATGAAAGACAACGGCTACAACAAACAAACACACAGTAGCTACTTATCTCTTGTTAAAGGGGGTGATAACAAGGGATCTGGAGAGGAGCAAGCAGGGCCTGTGGAGACATGTCTCTCCAGTGTGAGGGTTAATCTGGGCTAATAACTTGATTGTATGGGGGACCAACCGAGAGGCTTGCTGCCTTAGTTAGGGTTATTATTGCTATGATGAAACACTGTGACCAAAAACAACCTGGGAAGGAAAGGGTTTATTTGGTTTCCTGCTGATTTGGGGCATCGAGTACTTTGAGTACTTCGAGGACAAGTTTGGTCTTTGTCATTAGGATATCTAATTTCTTCTTCTTGTTTCTTCTTTGTGCATGACTACTTAACAAACTGCAACCAACAACAACCGACCAAAAATTCACCCCAATCATTTATAGGCCCTCTAACCCCCCACCCCCCCAGAATTCCAAAGGTCACACAATTATAGAAACTATCTGCAGCTGGTAAAATCATACCCCTGCTAGAGCACAAGGCAAACCATAGTCAGCTGCTATGGATACTCTGAAGCAGTCTCATAACCCACACCTGGAATTAAAATAAAAACACACTCTTATAACATTTCTGTGGTTTTTTTTTTTTTAAAGAAACCAAAATTCCAAAATTGTCACTACAGTAACCTGACCTTGGCCCTTTAGAACAGGAGCCCAGATAAATTCCTTTTTCTTTACAACATAACTTGTTTGAGTATCTCATTATAGTAATGTAGAATTTGGGAAGGTCAAGTATATTGCTTTAGAATGTGAATATGAAACTGACTTGAGCAGCATTTTTTTTTTTTTGGTTTTTCGAGACAGGGTTTCTCTGTGTAGTCCTGGCTGTCCTGGAACTCTTGAGCAGCATTTTTAGTCATTGTAGTACCTCAAAGACTTGATAGTACAAAAAACGTTGTACTATCTGCAGTTTAAAGCAAAAGAAACATCAAGGTAACATTATCCCAACTGTTTGAGTGTGAGCTCTTGGTCAGACTATCCGGGCTTAGTGAGTGTATTTACATGTCATTGGTAGCTGAGCAACCTGTTAGCAATTTGACCTTGGGCAAGTTGATTTACATGCCTCTAGTTCATCTTCTGTAAAGCATGGACAATAAAGGTGCCTTCCATATGGCATCGCTGTTAGCATTATATAAATTGACATATGTAAAATCCTGGGAGCGGTACCAGGGAGGAAGCAGGCTCTCTAACATTCTCTATCACAACTGGTAGTTGGCAAAATACCTGGAGAAAAAAATCTCTCAGGTATATTGGTGAGAAAAGTTAGGAAAACCTTAAAAAAAAAAGAAGACTGATCTTTTTTATCATTATAATATAGAACAACAGCAAAAAAACAAACAAAAGAAACAACAACAAAAAACAAAAACAAAAACAAAAAACAAAAAACAAAACAAAAAAGAAAAACCAAAAACAAAAAAACAAAAAAAACAACAAAAAACTGAAACCAAAACAAAAAAAAAACAAAAAAAGAAAAACCAAAAAAAACCCAAAAACAACAACAACAACAACAAAATAATATAGAACAACCCATCAGCAATAAGATGAGATGAGACCACTACAATAATAAATGAAACAATGTAGCAAGCTGGACGTGTCTGAGGGTGCACTCTCAGCTCCCTATCCCCTCTCCATCCCTGTTTACAAGAATTTAGTGTCTGATAAGAATGACTTTTAAGTTTGGGAAGAAAAGTTGAACTACTCAATAAAATGGAAGTAAGATAAATGCTGAATGATTAAGAAAAGTTGTCGGTCTACTTTTTTTTTTTTTAAAGAAGGTCTATTTATTTATTTATTTCATGTATGTGGGTGTACTGTCACTGTCTTCAGACACACCAGAAGACGGAATCAGTTGTGAGCCACCATGTGGTTGCTGGGAATTGAACTTAAGACCCCTGGAAGAGCAGTCAGTGCTTTTAACCACTGACCCATCTCTCCAGCTCCAGTTCTAAGTTTTATAGTTTCCATGAAAGCAAATTACTACTTGATAAATATAGAAGTAACATGAAGATATAAACAGGCATTGGGGACATGCAAATCAAATTCCACTGAGATTCACTCTCCCACTGACAGAACATCATCATCATAATCATCAAAAATACAATGCATCCCCCGTGGTGATAATGGCCTAAGCCTCTGAAACTGTAAGCCAACCCCCTCCCTCCCCTCTCCAATTTAATGCTTTCTTTCTCTCTTTCTCTCTTTCTCTCTTTCTCCCTTTCTCTCTTTCTCTCTTTCTCTCTCTCTCTTTCTCTCTCTCTTTCTCTCTCTCTTTCTCTCTCTCTTTCTCTCTCTCTTTCTTTCTCTCTCTTTCTCTCTCTTTCTCTCTCTCTCTCTTTCTCTCTCTCTCTTTCTCTCTCTCTCTTTCTCTCTCTCTCTTTCTCTCTCTCTCTTTCTCTCTCTCTTTCTTTCTTTCTTTCTTTCTTTCTTTCTTTCTTTCTTTCTTTCTTTCTTTCTTTTTTCTTTCTTTCTTTTTGGTTTTTCGAGACAGGGTTTCTCTGTGTAGCCCTGGCTGTCCTGGAACCCACTCTGTAGACCAGGCTGGCCTCGAACTCAGAAATCCGCCTGCCTCTGCCTCCCGAGTGCTGGGATTAAAGATGTGAGCCACCACTGCCCGGCAAATGCTTTCTTTAATTAAAGTTGTATTACAGGATATTTGATTATACTACATAAAAACCTAATTGCTAGGAAAACATAAAGGCTTAAATAGATGTCAGAAGCAGTTTGGCGCGTCCTGAAGAGATGCAGTGTGCCTCTAAAAACCCCAGTGGTAAGAAAGCTAAAGAATGAAAGGTTCCTGCCTGAGAGGGGTTGAGATTTATGCTCTATGACCTGAAGCAAAGTCAGCTGGTTGGCCTTGAACTGCCCAACCTTAAAGGTGAAATGATTCTTGCTCCTTCTGGCTTGGCTTGGAGCCCCTCCCCTCCCCATAAAGGTGAAGTGGTTCAGCCTTTCGTGCGTGTAGGGGAAGAGCTAGAGACTTCTTTAATAAGTAATATCTCTCTCTCTCTCTCTCTCTCTCTCTCTCTCTCTCTCTCTCTCTGTCTTTCTGTGTGTGTGTCTCTCTCTATGTCTGTGTCTCTGTGTCTCTTTCTCTCTTTCTCTCCCTCTCTCCCTCTCTCCCTCTCTCCCTCTCTCTCTTTCTTACCTTGGAAGAGCTTGGAAGAAGCTCTAGATAAGAGATAGAGATTTTCTCTTTGGGCTTGCAGGTACAACAGAGAAGTCGCTGGCAGGACACAGGTAAAAGAGTGTTCTAGGGAAGAGAGCTAAGGAGCTCTCTTGGGTTTGGGGAGCTCAAGAGAAAGGTAGGGCCAGGCAGTGGTGGCGCATGCCTTTAATCCCAGCACTTGGGAGGCAGAGGCAGGTGAATTTCTGAGTTCGAGAGTTCGAGGCTAGCCTGGTCTACAGAGTGAGTTCCAGGACAGCCAGGGCTACATAGAGAAACCCTGTCTCTGTAAAAAAAAAAAAAAAAAAAAAGCCTTAATGTTAAGGGCTGGAGAGATGGCTCAGTGGTTAAGAACACTGACTGCTCTTCCAGAGGTCCTGAGTTCAAATCCCAGCAACCACATGGTGGCTCACAACCATCTGTGGTGGGATCCAATGCCCTCTTCTGGTGTGTCTGAAGACAGCTACAATCTTAAAATAATAATAAATAAAATAAATAAATTAAAAAAAAGAGAAACAGAATTCCTTAGAGAGAGAGAGAGAGAGAGAGAGAAAGGTAGGCTAGCTCAGTAGTGTGATACAGAAAGAGATTTCTCTAGAGCTAGCAGTTTAGTTGTAAGTCTTGTAAATAGATACTTTGTGTATAGTTAAGAAAAATAAAGATACCTTGCTGAGCTAGCAGGCTTTTACGTCAGTTTATGCCTCCTGTGTCTTTATTGGAATAAATATTAGTTAATTTAATTTTTTTTTTTTTTTTTGGTTTTTCAAGACAGGGTTTCTCTGTGTAGTTCTGGCTGTCCCGGAACTCACTCTGTAGACCAGGCTGACCTTGAACTCAGAAATCCACCTGCCTCTGCCTCCCAAGTGCTGGAATTAAATTCGTGTGCCACCACCGCCCGGCAGTATTAGTTAATTTAAAGATTAACTTATTACAGCATTGCTTTGGTCATAGTGTCTCCTTATAGCAAGAGAACAATAACCAAGACCTCAGAAAACTGCCTCAGAAAACTGAAACTACAACTCCCATTTGTTCCAGCTGTACTCTATAAATACTTGGGTATTTACCCAAAAGAGAGTCAGTTCACCAGAGATATGCCTAGACATGTTCATTGGTACAATATTTATAATTTCCAAGTTAGAATCAATGCAGATGCTCATGAATTGTTAAGAAAACATGGTCCGTACATCAGCGTAGTTTTATTCAGAAATAAAAGTATGTCATTTTCAGAAAAATTGATCAAAACTGAACATTATCACATTAAGTGAAATAGCCAAACTCTGGCAAATTGTCATAGGTTTTTCTCTCATGTGGGAACCTAGAATGTGTGTGTTTGTGTGTGTGTATATGTGTGTGTGTGTGTGTGTGTGTGTGTGTGTGTGTGTGTGTATTCTTTGTTGGATATGTAGTTTGCAAGTATTTTCTATCGTTCTCTAGCCTGTTGGTTTACCTTCTCCATGTTCTTCACATAGTCTTCTCCAGCAGAAAAACTACCGTACCTACCAACAGGTAGGTGTCTAGCTGATTTAAAACCTTAGTCCCTGTGTCACTGCTGTGAAGTGACACCATGACCAAGGCAACTGTTATAAAAGAAAGCATTCAGCTGGGGGCTGGCTCACACTCTGGGAGGGTTAGTTCATTATCATCCTGCTGGAAAGCATGGTGGGGACAGGCAGGCCTGGTGCCAGAGAAGTAGCTGAGAGCGACAGCCTGATCTGCAGGCAGGAGAGAAAGAGAGAGATAGAGAGAGAGGGAGGGAGAGAGGGAGGGAGGAAGGGAGGGAAGGAAGGAGGGAGGGAGGGAGGGAGGGAGAGAGGCCTGAGCCTTAGCCTGAGCCTGAGCCTGAGCCTACAAGATGACTGTCTCTAAAACACTTTTGGATTTCATCTCTGGGTTCCCTCTTGGACCACTCTTGCCCACAATGGGGATTCCATGGTTGATAAGCATGTCCATGTCTGTACCACTTCACAACACTGATGGAGTTTCCTACTTAGATCTAGAAACTACAGCCTTGACTTTTTTGTTGGCAGATCCATGCCTCCTTCCTTAGTTTCTGAGATGGAACCCAGAGGGTAGAGATGGAAGCAGGAGATGGCGCTAGCCTGAAACGAGAAGACACATTTGCCCCGAACAACAACTTCCAGAGCCTGCTCATTTTCCACTGTCCCCGGGTCTTAGAAAGTTCAATTTGTAATGGTCTAGATCTCTCGTGGAGGGATTAAAAAGATCACCTGGATTAATTGAGCAGTGCTCTGAACCATGCTCACCACTGGTAACCAAATCTCTGAGGGGGCTCCATGTCATCCTCCAGGTCTTAATTAACATCCTCACCTCCCTTCACCCCCTGATTCAATGATCCTAAGTAATTTTTGTTTCTAGAAACGGCAATTTTTCTAGTGCCTCATCTCAACTTTGAATTTATTTGTTAGTATCTCTCTTTTTTCTTAAAAAATATAAACATCTGATCTGGAGATGTAGCTCAGTGGTGGAGTATTTGCCAAACAAGCACAGGGTGCTTGCTTCAAATGCAAACACATCACACACGCAAAATCTAATATCAAGTATCATCTATCTATCTATCTATCTATCTCATCTATCTCATCTATCTATCTATCTCTATCATTTGTCAATCATCATATCAAGATGTCTATTTGTCTGTCTAATCTACTTACCTGTATCTATCATCTATCTTTCTCTGTCTCTAGATTTCATGGCAGCATACACATAGGAAGAAAAGTAACTGCAGATACACTACTGTTAACACAGAATGATGAAATGAACATTTGCAAAAGAACAGTCTGGTTAAGCAAGGATGCTGCCTAAGCCGCAAGTAGCAGGATGCCCCTAAATTTATTCTAGCTTTAGCCCTCACCTCCTTTCCTCTCAGAGGTAGCCACTATTGTGACATTTGTGGCATCATTTTCTGACTTTATAGCTTTACCCTTTTTTTTTTTTTTTTTGGTTTTTCAAGACACGGTTTCTCTGTGGAGCCCTGGCTGTCCTGGAACTCACTCTGTAGACCAGGCTGGCCTCAAATTCAGAAATCCGACTGCCTCTGCCTCCTAAGTGCTGGGATTAAAAGCATGCGCCACCACTGCCCGGCTACTTTACCCATTTTGTATGTATACACTTATAGCATATTTTAATCTTTGCCTATTTTTACTTTATGAATAGACTCATATAACTTGCAACTTTCTGCCGTGATTTCCTGTCAGGAGGGCTGTATCCTCACACAGTGAGTCAAAGTAAACCCTTTCATTCTTAAGCTGCTTAAATAAAAATGTGTGTATGAGTGTGTGCTTATCCACGCAACAGCACATCTGTGGACGTGTTTGAGGAATGGATTCTTTTCTTTCTTTTCCTGGATTCTGGGGATCAAGCTCAGGTGGCCAAGTCTGCAGGGTACCACCATCCACTGAGCCTTCTCACTGGCTCCTAAGTTGGTTTTACCAGGAATTTTGTCACAGCAGCAAGAAGAGTTGTGGACGCACCTGTTGGCAAACCCATTGATGTATATTTAAGTTGTATTTAGTTTTAGATTTTATTGTTTGAACATTCTGTATACATTTACTGGTTCTTATGTACATGGACACCACATGTACATGTGTGCAAACAATTGCACACATGCCTGTACACCGACACACGTGCACACACACATAAAGAGTAGTTACTCTAAATGTAGCTGTAATTCTTCAGAACCTTCTTTTATAAAAGTATGCTCCAAACTCCTGTCACCTAGAAACACTGGTATCCTTTGGACTATGAGGGTCAGCCACAAGTGACTTACTGGTCCCCTCCAGTCACACTCAGGGTGTTGCTAATCCATTGGAATCTTAAATCTTGTTTATCTTTACCTCATTTCCCATCTTTGGACTACTTCCTTGGCATAATTTGTTTTCTTTCCTTAGCATCAATTTTATGAGAAGTTTTGGTGAGTTAAAAACATTTTTTCCAGGATATATGATATGGAGGCATTTTATTACAGTCGCAACATCTGTATCACAGCTCTTGCACTGGTGTCTTGGGGAAGAGGCAGGAAGAACCTATGACCCAGAATTCTGGGAGTCCATTGTGAAGCAGCCTTTCCTATAAACAGCTTCATACACAGGACGGGAACAGTGGTTATATCAATGGCCATGTTAACGTGGAAGGAGAAAGTTTCTGGGGTTCCATCCCCAGACCAAGACCTGCAGGCAACTAATGACTAGTAGGAGAGGGAGGATTAGTCTTTGACGTGGGTGAACCCCTTTATTGGCTGTCCGATGCATAGTCAGCCCCAAAATCACATACACACCACCAACAAAGCCAGACTCAGCACTTTGCATTTATGTATTTGTGCATACAGATACGTAGATATGTGTACAACAACAACAATAATATAAAAAACTCTGGCCAGGCAATGGTGGCGCACGCCTTTAATCCCAGCACTTGGGAGGCAGAGGCAGGCAGATTTCTGAGTTCGAGGCCAGCCTGGTCTACAGAGTGAGTTCCAGGACAGCCATGGTTATACAGAGAAATCCTGCCTTGAAAAACCAAAAACAAAAAACAAAAAAACAAAAACAAAAAACAAAAAAACCAAAAAAAAAAAAAAACCCTCTGGCTATTAACTTAAGAGTAGAGGAGGGGACACAGGAAGGGTTGGAGGGAAAGTACCCGAGAGTGGCTGGAAGGCAGAAAGTGTTGGGGGGAGTGATGCAATTCTATTGCAATTACAGTTTATTAAAACCACAACAAACAAACAAACGCTTTTGACTTTGGAGCCACACGGCCTGTATTGAAACCTTTTAAAACTTTTAAAAGTGTTTGAATTCATATTCCCATCAAGGATGTGAAATATATAATACTGCATTTCGAGGTGCCGTCAGCTGCACACTGAGAACTGCATTGGTCCTTGCAGAGGTTTGAAGTCATGCCACCATGAGGATGTCCATGTCAGCACATGGCAGTGCTCCAGACAGGACTGTTGACACTGGCAACCCCACCAGAAGCTATGTGCTGGGCCCTGGCTACCCTCTAGGCTCACATTTTCCTGAGCAAGTAGATTCTGTGTAGCACCTACATGTGGGGCATCGAGCTATGAGAAAAGGCCTGATAGCCTGGTAGAAGAGCTCTAGAACCCCAGCACCCTGGCCTGGAGAAGACCACTGGGACGGAAGGCGCTTCCGGCTTTTCCCAGACATCTGGCTCCCTCAGCTTCAGCCCTCCACAGTCCCTCCCACAGAGAGACCCACAGTCATTTGTCACATGGGAGTAACATCCCCACATGTGGCCTACATATATCTCCTACACCTTCAGAGATGCCCCTTTTTTCATGAAAGAAAACAGGGTGGGTTGTGGGGCTGTGGAAATCCTGGGGTGTTTGGCCACGCCCCCAGAACCCAGAGACCTAACATGCAGTCTCCATGTAACATGCTGTGGGTCATATAAGGCACAGGTTGGGGGGTGGGGAAACAGGTCTCTGCCTCAAGATTTACATGTTACCTAAAGGCCCTAGCCCCGCCCCTCTCCTGCTTTCAATATAGGGAAGCCCCTCCTGGCATTTTGTGGGAGAGCACCACCATTCAGAAACAACCATCAACATGATTAATAAAACTTCCATATCTTCAATTCCACGTGTCTCCTGGGACTCTGGACTCTTTTTGTATAAGTGGGAAACTGGCGTGGGGAAAGCCCTTCTCGCACTCCCTGCTCCAGCGGGCTGTCCCTGCACTCCCTGCTCCAGTGGAGCTCTCCCCCTGCAGCAGCGGTCCGTACACCGGTGCACCTTCGCGGGCTGTCCTGGAGACTCAGCCGGGGCTGCGCTGGGTCCCTGTTCTCCCCGGCCCTGCCGTCCATGGGACTCTCTCTATCCGCTACAACCGCGGTTCCTGGGACGGCCTCTGTGTGGGGATGCGCGCCCCTTGCGAGTTTTGAACTACACCTACATTCTCTGATTTCTCTCATCTACAACAGAGCTGTGTTCAACCTGTGAAGCACATTACATGCCCGCATCTCTGCTGCTAAGGAGGCAAGTGAGATGAGTTTTATATTTTTCCTTAAGAAGTAGGGCTCAATGGGCATGGTGGCGCACGCCTTTAATCCCAGCACTCTGAAGGTGAGGCAGGCAGATCTCTGAGTAAGCATAGCAAGTTCCAGGACAGCCAAGGTTACATAAGAAGACCCTGTCTCAAAAATGAAACTAACAACAACAAAAGAAGCAGTGTTTACAGAAATTTTTTTCTAATTGATGTGGTTTATACCCACCTCGCCTTCTATAACTGCCAAAATTAAAATAATAAATTGTTTTTGCTAGTAAAATAGCTTTTTATTTTTAATCTGATTATCAAATCCGTGGTTTTGTTGTTGTTGTTGTTTTGTTTTGTTTTTTGTTTTTTGAGACAGGGTTTCTCAGTGTAGCCCTGGCTGTCCTGGAACTCACTCTGTATATCAGGCCTTGCCTTGAACTCAGAAATCTGCCTGCGTCTGTCTTCCAAGTGCTGGGATTAAAGGCATGAGCCATCACTGCCCCCCCCACTCCCCATTTTCAAGTACTGGTTTTATAGCTATCAACTCAAACTATCATTTGCTGTCTTCCTTGTGTTCTGTAAGAAGTACCCATGAATGTGTTTACTAATGCATTACCTAGATTTATACAGGAACTTTTCTAATCTATAAGGAACAATCTCAACTGTCATTTTGTTTTGTTTTGTTTTGTTTTTTGTTTTTCGAGACAAGGTTTCTCTGTATAGCCCTGGCTGTCCTGGAACTCACTCTGTAGACCAGGCTGGCCTGGAACTCAGAAATTCGCCTCCTTCTGCCTCCCAAGTGCTGGGATTAAAGGCGTGTGCCACCACCGCCTGGCCTAACTGTCAGTGTTTTAATCTTTCCAAAGCTATGATTTTTCCCATTCATGGGGAAGGTGAGCTAAACTCTATCTGTCCAACAATGACCCTTGTTTCCTTCCATTGCTGTGCTGGGACCTATCCTAAGAAGCAGCTTTCTCTCTTCCTGTGTGGTAACATATGCCCAAAGAATGTCAAGTAAGCTGCAAAGAGAGGGAAAAAAAAATCCAGAAAGTCACAAAGATTTGCTTTGAATCTGTGTACACTCCATGACTCTAATTGTTCTAGGAAGAAGATGGATGTTATGCCTCTGTGTGCCTGAGATCACTACTCAAGTCTCCGAGGGCGTCTCTTAAACAAGACAGCTTGGCCTTCACTCTCACCTCTTTCATTGTCACAGGGCCTGACGAAACATCCCAGGGATGTGATACATGCTCTCTGTAGCCAATCTTTCATCTAAGGATTCACTCCTTTACAAACACATTGACCGCGAACTGGACCTATGCCAATTCTTCCCTCTAATCAGTCATTTACATATTAAAGGAACTAGTCAAGTAATGTTATCAAGGTCATACCTACTTTAACCACACGATTAGGAGTTGACGCCTCCTCAGCCTTGGTGTTTTGTGTACATCCTTTACACAGAGCCGCATTGCTCACCAGCGTCTTAAGAGCTGGCGTTTTGAGCAGCATTCTGTGAGTGAACCAGGTTATCTTCTTTTTCTCCTCAACTAATAGTATTTTTCAAAGGTGCAGATTACCTTACAGATCACTGAGTATGCCTAAATCCTTCTGGAGCAATCTGACACACAGATCTGCCCTTGCTGACATGCCCCTGTATCAGAAGGACTTTGACGGATGAATGGCACTTTTCACTATTAGTGAACTGTGTGCTCCAGTGGATAATAAAAATAAATACAACCAACATGATTGCATTCCAGAGAGGGGGGAGCAGAGCAACCAATCAAAAGTATCCAGAGCCCCAATTATGCCCCAGAGGAGTCATCTCGCATATCCTTGGCTCTGTTTCCATGGTAGTAAGAATTGCTTGGAATACTCAAAGGTAATTTAAATGCATTTAGGCCACAGTTTACAAGGGGATAATCTTAGGAATATCAAAAGTGAGTAAACATTAACAGCCACTAAAACAAGCAGTATTAAGAACCACACTACATCTTGTTTGTTTTTGTATTGCTTTGTTTTTGTTCAGAATAATTTTTTTTTTAAATCTGGGAATTAAGTCTGCTCCTAACTGGGGCTTTTTACAAAGACTCATATCCCCCGCTTCCTCTATCTATCTATCTGTCTGTCTATCTATCTATCTATCTATCTAGATATCTAGATATCTAGATATCTAGATATCTTTTATCTATCTTTTATGCATTGGTGTTCTGCCTGCTAGTATTTATGTGTAAGGTTGTCAGATCCCCAGGAACTGGATTTATAGACAGATGAGAGCTGTCATGTGGGTGCTAGGAATTGAACCCAAGTCTTCTGGGAAGAGCGGCCAGTGCCCTTAACCACTGAGCCATCTCTCCAACCCCACAATGGTACATTTCTAGATGGTGTCACAACTAGTATCTGTTAGACTGAAGACACCTGGGGCTGCTTAGGTTTTCAATGAGATTTTTTTTCAGCTCAAAGGTATAAACTGCTTTGTTTACAATCTTGTTCTTTGCAGAAGCAGCTTTGTGACTGTGCAGACTATGAAGGGTCATTGGAGAATTCAGCCAATTAAAGGTGCAGGGTTGGAGAGTCCCTTCCTTAAATTCCGATGCTTTCTCAGCCTTTCAGAGTCTGTAGAGGAATGTCAAATACCGTTCAGGGGAAAAGGCTTAGCTTGGCATCTTGCACACACTTCACCAGCTGCTGTTTTTATCCTGATAGACCCTGAAAAGAAGAGACATGGGAAGTGGATGTGATCACGCTTCATTGTATATGTATATGGAATTCTGAAAATAGAAGAAAACATAATAAAAACAAACACCATCCACATATGAACACACAAAAAAGGTTTCAAAGTGGATGCAGGGAAAGAAAAGCCAGATGGGGAGACAGAAGTGAACAGAGCAAACACAAAGGCCCATTTTCTATCCATTCCTCAAAGACTGCATGATTGTAAAAATCGGGCAAAGGTCTCGTATTTCACATTGATTTTATGATTTTTGTCTCACAAATACTTCTTTATAGTATTTGTTATGCACTAGACACATGTTATAAATATTAATTATTAAGCGTAACAAGTATTAACTCATTTGTTCCTCATAGAAACCTTGTAGGCACTTCTATTTCTGTTCAGTCAATGAAAAAAACAGGTATAATGAGACTAAAGCAGATGGTCCCGAGGTCATGGGCAAGCAAAGAGCAGGAATCTCCTGCCACCCTTTGAAAACTTATGTGTTAGAAAATGTGAGTGGGGAAAAAAGAACAACTTCATAGTCACAGCCCACCCCCAGAACCTGGTCTTTCTAACATCTACAGAAGACTAAGAGGAAGATGCTTGAAAAACTCTATTCCTTCCTGTGCTTTGTGTCACGTTAGAAAAGCTACAGAGACTCCTGGTGTCTGTGTTCTTTTATGAATTGGAGATTTTGATGCTGATCAGATAAGAATTATAATTTTAGAAGAGAAGAAAGGTTGAGTTTGTCCTGGAGGCAGATGCATGAGCTTGGTGGCCCGTGAAGAAAGGATCACTTTTGGTCATTTGAATAGAGAGGAGAGTAGAGTGGGATATTGGAGAAAGAGACTGACGTATTTTGTGGAATCTGAAATCTTTCTTTGTGGTTTAGAATCATGGGAAATTTTTGGTCTGGGTTGTGAAGGTAGCATGACCCATTCTCTGTGAGAGATGTGACCTTGTCACCATTTCCAGCTGTACAATTGCTTCTTTATGTCCACACCCACATTTTCTGTTGGTGGCCAAAGAAAGGGCTCATTGTTGATATTAAATCACCACCTGAAAAGTACAGTATCATAATCCACCCAGAATATTTTTTTTCTTTTTACTTTCAGAACTATCTTTTTTTTTTTTTTTTTTTTTTTTACTTTCAGAACTTTATTAGGTGGAATTTGGGCGAGAGAAAACCCTGAATCAGTTGTCCACCTGGTTCAGGACAACTGGTGTAGAGGAGCCTTTGTGTGGAGACAGGCTTTCACTGAGATGGAAGCAGATCTTTGATGTCTTTATAAGGGAGCTCACTGGTTGAACATCTCTGAAACCTAGTTCAGATGTTTTTTTAAATGGTTGGTCAGAAAAGACAAGTCCCTTGAGCAGGACCAGACCCAAAACAGAAGCCACTGCTGTGCTTTGGGCACCAAGCTTATGCTGAACAGGGGTCATTTCTTTTATTTCCAGATTAATATTTGTTGGAAGGGGCACCATGACAAATGACAAAAGGATTAGTTTTTCAAAAACAAGTATGAAGTAATTACAGAGGGAAAGACATAATGGTTCACAGGGAATGAGATAAGTTGTGATTCTTCATTGGTACTGACCCGGCCCCAAACCACCAGTCCTTCCTTCAGTGGCACACCCAGCAGCCCACTGAGCTGGGGCCACATGGAAGGTCTGAAGGCAGAGGGTTGGGGTGGGGCCTACTTGGCTATAGTAAAGGTGTCCAGATGGGGAGAGCACACTTGTATGCTACTCGTAGCCACAGCCCAGCTCCTCCAGGCTTCTAGCACACCCAGAATATCTTAAACTGTTCTGAGAATCACTATGTGTTAGCTGAGACTGGAAAGCAATGTTCTGACATCCTTCCTATGAGAAGAGCTACTAAACAAACCTTTCTAGTTAAGACACCTAGGAAGCTAAGTCTTTTAAATATGGAAAACATGGCTGGGAATATAGCACCATATTAGAGCATTTGCCTAGCTTGCATAAAACCCTGCTTTTATTTCCTGTCCAGAAGGAGGAGGGAGAGGGGCAGGGAAGGAGTAAGAAGAAGAAAAAGAAGAGAAAGAAAAGAAATACAGCTCTTGATAACCCTGAAAATCTGTGTTCAGTTCCAAGCACCCACATTGAGTGGCTCACAAATGCTTGTGATTCAGCTCCAGCAATGAGGGACCCAGTGACCTTTTCTGGCACCTTTAGCCACTGGCATCTATGTGTTCACATATTCAGGCACACACACGTACATAATCTTTTTAAATGTGGGTTGTTTTTTGGGGGGGGCACTTCTATGTTTATTCATCAAAACCTAAGCTTTAAGAGCTGACAAAGACATAAAGGTATATACAACATTGTTTAGAGGCCATGGCACTCACAGGTCTCAAGAGTAACTTTGGCTCTCAGGGAACAACTGGTAATGTCTGGCGCTATGGATAGTTATCAGGACCAATGGTAGTTAAGCACTGTTTCTGCCGTCTAGCAGATTAAGTGCTAGTAAATGCGCTCTAAAGCATTTGACAACCCCTTACAACAAATCACTATCCGACCCAACATATTAAGAATGTTGAAATTGGAAAACCGTGCAATAGAAATTTTCAAAATGTTATTTGTAGAACATTTTACATAGATTCCTCCCCTCCCTCCCTCCCTCCCCCCTCCCTCCCTCCGCCCTCTCTCCCTCCTTCCTGTCCTTCCTTCCTTCTTTCCTTCTGTTCTTTCTCTGTGTGGTGTACGCATATCCATATGTGTCCATGAAGAGGCCAAGGGTTGACGCCAGGTGTCTTCTTTGCTCACTTTCTACCATACCTTTTGAGACAGGGTCCCTCACTGAACTTGGAGCCCATTAGTTGGCTGGATGGCTGGATGGTGAATACCCCTAGACCAGTGATTCCCAACCGCTGTGGTCATGACTCCTTTGGAGACTGAACCACCCTTTTCACAGGGGCCACCTAAGACCTTCAGAAAACACAGATATTTACATCATAATTCATAACAGTAGCAAAATTACAGTTATGAAGTAGCCAGGATATAATGTTAGGGCTGGGGGTTACCACAACAAGAGAGACCATGTTAAAGGGTCTCAGCATTAGGGAGGTTGAGAAGACTGCTCTAGCTCCTCTTGCCTCAGCATCCAAGGCTGGGATTGCAGGCAGAGATCACTGTACTCAGTTTCTCGTGATTGCTTGGGATCTAAACTCAGGTCCTCATACTTTTGCTGTAAGCGATTTACCAACGGAGCCATTTCCTTAGCCCCCAGGTGATGTTCATGCAACACTGACTCAAGCCAGTAGTGACAGCTTGGCTGTGGGAGCAATAAAGTGAATTTCAGACTTTACCTGCTCCTCAGCAGCCACTTCGTGTAGGAGACAACCCACACTAACCCTAGACATGTTCCATTTCAGAACTACCTGTCTGTAATAAACATCATTTCTTAGCTCCCTTGTGTGGGAGTAAACCTGGGGCAAGGCCTAACTATGAGTTTTTGGAACAGGCTAAGCATGTGTAATAGTCAGTTTATGTGGCTGATGTAATTCTGGTCTTGGAGGCTTACTGCTGAGTAATCTCACCCTTACTAGTTCTTTCTGAACTCTAACTGGTTGGTTCAACTCAGCTCTTCTTCCTCAAATTCCTCTCTAAGCTGACGAGATTCAATGCTGCTTCTTTCAGCTTCTCATTGAAATGTTCTGCTTGGCCTCAAACTAACTCTGGCAATTTGTTTTAATCTTCTGAATCCTTCCTATTCTTTGGCTTCAACTGTCTCTGCTGACCTGCACTGAACTGCAGGAACTCACGAACGAACTTAACTGCATTGCACTCACTGCACTGACTCAACTGATTCAACTGAGCTGAACTGAACTGAACAACTTCCAACTCTTCCTGCACTGCTCTTAAGTAGCCCCCCTTTCCTGTCTGTTCCTGTGAGAGTTGGGCATACCGTACCTCTGACTTATTCTGTCCAGTCTTTCTCTGATTCGTCACTTTGTCTGCCCTTCAATTAGATGTCACTTTCAAACATGGCCGCTTCCTTCTACAAACTAACTTTACTTACATTGTTTGGGATTAAGAGTGTGTCTGTATTCCAGCCAGAGTAGCTATGTTGCTGGATTAAAATTTCTCTAAAATGTCTCTATGAGACACATAGTTATTCCTCAGTGTAAAGGTGACTGCTCAGAAAATCTCATTTAATGTGGGGAAAAATATTGGCCACAGCTGTGGAGTCCCAGTGGATTTCCACGCTGCGGCGGGTCCCACATGCAGAAGGAGGTCTAATGTTCCAGCGGCCTGGAGGCTTTGGCGGCAGCAGGCCCCAATGACATGAGGAAGTCCTTGGTTCCAAAAGGGTTTATTGTCATGGAGGATGGTGGAAGAATCTGGTTGTACACCTGTAAAACTCAGGGCAGACCTGAGTTAAATAGAGAGGGAGAAAGGGGGAATATTGGGGGAGGATCTGGGGAGGCATGCTTAATTTGCTCCACCCTCTGGCCTTCATTAGTATGTAAATCCCTAGGGCCTGAGGCCTCTAGTCACGCTCTCTACCTGTGTACTTTGGGAGGGGCTGTCTGGCCTACATGACTGAACAATGTAATTCTATGGAGACTAGACTGCTTTTCAGGACCCTGGGCTCTTGGGGCGCGCGCTGAACTCCTGCTGATTCTCACACAGAGTCTCAGGGTTCTAGGCAACTGCCCAGCCATGACCCAGAATACCCTTATGCAGTCCCACAGTTTAAGTTTCAGAGTTTAGGAGTCTCAATGTGAAGGAAGGAAGCAGAAGCTTAATTCTGGTCACCAGTTCATGAGGACCTTTCTTCACTGCTCTCTTAACTGTACTGCTCAACTGGCTCCTGGTCCTTGAGGAGGAAGAGTAAAATCAGTGCCTTAGATATTCTGATATAGGGGTGAAGAGCACTGGCTGCTTTTTCAGAGGATCTAGGTATAACGCCCAGCTCCTGCATGGCATCTCACGACCATCTATAATTTTAGTTCCAGAGGATCTGATGCCATCTTCTGGCCTCCTTGGGCACCAAGCATGCATGTGGCACACAGACTTATGTGGAGGCAAAACATCCATATACAGACCATAAAATAAAGTAAAATAAAATAAACAAATCCTAATATCTACTCATCTAATCTATCCATCTTTTCATTTAGTCTATCAATGTTTTTCAGCATCTTAATGTAATTGGTACAATGTGAGAACTTAGAGGTAAAAATTAAAATACTGTATACTTCACTCATGCCCAGAGAGTAAGTATTCTCTCTCTCTCTCTCTCTCTCTCTCTCTCTCTCTCTCTCTCTCTCTCTCTCTCCAGTTTGTCTACTCCTCTGATAGAAATAAAAAAGGTAGGTAGTTTGGAAACATGGAAGTTGAATAAGAACTTAACCTAAGAGGATCCAAGAAATCTAGGCTCCTTTTTTGAGGAGAAGGCACTGGGCCTGAGTTCTGAGGGCAAGGGAGGTGCTGTGGAAACATGTGAGCGGTGAGCTGGAGAATGGTTAATGTTCTTGTTTCTGGGTGAATGACGGTGGTACTAGTTAAGGAAGAAGGTGTAGAAGAAGAGACTTGTAGGCTTGTTACTCAGAAATGACTTCTATGACTCACTCAGTTGTCTAGCACCTATATGATCACAGAAGCCTGGATGACACAGAGAAAACAACGTTCTGCTGTATGCTAGACACATGTTAAGGAAAGTAGACGTTCTATTTCATTTAAATTTCTCCACATTATATGAGTCTCACAAATTTGTCTCTACAATAGTGTAACTAGAATTCAAGTTCCCTTCTGTTGGTACTAAAGCCTGTGTTCTTCCCATGATCCAGGGGAGATTGACAGTGTAGGGATGCAGAGTCTGATTTGAGAGCATTGCACCCAGAAAAGAAGGCTAACTTTATTAATTTTGTCTTATAAAACTATCCAGTATGTCAATTGATACTATCAGACCATGCAGGTTATAGGCATAACCAACTACTTTCTGGTTGGATTTGAGTCTTGCTTCACTGGAAGGAATTCTCTAAATTTGCTCATAGTTCAGGAGACCACAGGCCCTGGGGCAAAACTACTATTGCCATTTTTTCCTAAATGGACCCATCATCGAACTATCTTCTAAATTTTTATGTTTCTATTCATAGGTTAGTGCTGCTCTTGACCTTAGCCAGAGCGGCATCTATCTGCAGAGGGCAGCAGACAACACAACACACTCAGAACTCATCGGCATGCTTAGGATAAGTGATTACTGAGTGCCCGGCTCAAAGTGATTTCTATCAACCCCCACAAGGCTCCATGAGCATCAAGGAAGTAGGGGCAGAAAGTGTGTAAGAGCCAGGGCGTGGAGACGGGTGCTGTGAAGGGCTGCCTGGCGGACATGTGTTTGTGTCTGCCCTTGTGACCTCGCTACAGATCTAGTTGTCTGCACAAGAGCAAGGCAACAAAATCAGCCAGTATTCCAGCATATGGTGGAATATTTGGGAGGCATGGGAGGGGAATTGTAAGAGGGCATGATCAAGATACATTGTATACATCGCTAAAGAATAAATGAAAGATTTCAAAACTTGCATCTAGGTGTTTATGGCACAGTAATTTACAGTACATAGTTTAATTTCTTTTCTTTTTGAGATGTACTCAGTCGTTTCTTTTACTACTGTTTATTTTTCTTGTATTGAAAAGTCACACTTTTAATCCAACTTTAGTCAGTTGTGATGCTGTTACCACACTGGGTGTAACAGGTGGCCAGTGGTCTCCCATTCAACTGTAGTTTAATCTGCCTTGATAAAAGCATAACATTGGCATTTTAGGGGAGCCAGTCAGCACAGTAGCACTAACAGCTGAAATTCTGTCTCCAGAAGCTAAATGTTTGTCCCATGAGCCAGAATAGCAGACAGTCAGCATGACAGCTGCTGATGTCACAAGGAGACATTTATTGAGCTTTTTTTGAAGTTGCCAAAGTGGAAAAACAGCCCCACTTAACCAGACCTTTCTACCCATCGCTTTCTCTTTGCCAAATCTCATCTGTTTTTCTGTCTCGCTCCTTCGTTAACATGTTTGAACTCACCTTTCAAAGTTATAATCCTGGAAACCAGAAAGCCACAGATTCTTTTAAAGAAGAAGAACAACAATTTTCCTTTTGAGCAGCTCAATAGCAGAGGAGGATACTCAGACAGCTCGTTTGGCCAGTTTCTATGCGTGCGACATTGACATTAAGAAACATTCTCAAAAATTCTATCTGTCCCCGTGGACCCACATATTTAATAGTAAACATAAGCCAACCAGTAGAGGGCAGTGCTGACTTGTTCCTTAATGCCCCTGATAGTAAATGCAATTGTAGTGATGAAAGATTTTTCTTGATGTAAATTGTTGAGCAATCAGCTAGATGAGAGGACGTCACAGCAACGCACAGTTGATGTAATCAGGTTGTCACAGCCTGGAACAGAAATCTAACCTCCTTTTTCATGCTTTCTTCTTCCGCACTTGGCACTGTGGCCATCAGAAAATCCTTCCTGCTCTCCGAACCTCATCTTTCTCGCTAGAAAATGATGTATTTGGCACAGATGAAGGTTTGCTTTCCTTTGAAGGAACACTTATTCTATGAAAGAGAATGCTAAATAAAATAATTTTGTAAAAAGATCTCCTGAAGAAGTTTAAGAGGACCATCCCTAAACCTCACTGATGACTCTTACTGCTGAATAAGCTACCCCAAATCATTGGCAGGGCTTTCCAGAAAAAAATGGGGCCAGGGTGTGAGTCATATGAGGAGATACACCGACCCTGTCCTTCCTAGGCCATCTACCTTTATCCAACTAAGAAGTTATCCTTAAACAGCAGTGTAAGGTGTTCTTGACCACTGCTTCGGGTGCCTGTGCCATTTGTTTTCTAGTGTGTTACACATTGCTAGGGCTCCTGGTTCTAGCTTCTTCCCCGCACCAGGAGCATTGTGGATTTCACTGTCACACCGAGCTATTTCTGTAATGACCTTCCCAGTCAGTGTAGCTGGCGCGTCACATCTGTGGATTTCACAACTGTGGAGTCTATCAGCTGTGGATGGAAAATACTCCTTTAAAAAAATTGTGTTCATATTGGGCATACATTTTGTTCCCCACCACACATCATGGGATTAGTCCCTGAACAATGTAGCATCCCACCTATTTACATAGCATTGGCATTGTATGCACAGCACGGATGAGACACTGAGTTGGATCTTCAGCCATACACTGGACACGGTGGTGTGTACTCATAATCCACATCTTGGGAAGTGGAGGCAAGAAGACCATAAGTTCAAAGCCAGCTTGGACTACTTATGTATTTTGAGGTCAGTCTGGGCCGTATCTCAACACAAAAAGATAAAAGTAAAAAAGAACCTTGGAGAACTGAGAGAGAAGCAATTCATCTTGTGCAAAGGATCTTTAATAAAATAATTAGCATCGTCCTTATTAGTCAGTGGGACCAGGATGGAACCTGCTCACTTAGGAAAAAGGCTCCCCCCACCTTTTTTTTGAGACAGGGTTTCTCTGTGTAGCTCTGGATGTCCTCGAACTCACTCTGTAGACCAGGCTAGCCTCGAACTCAGAAATCCGCCTGCCTCTGCCTCCCAAGTGCTGGGATTAAAGGCACTGTGCTATCATCACCTGCCTACTTTGCACTTCTTAATCTCAAATTGGTTTTGTCCTGAGACTGCAGATTCATGTATCCCAGACTAGTCTGAAGTCATTATGTGGCTGAGGATGAGTTTGAACTCCTGATAGTCCAGCTTCTAACTCCCAACTCATGTGTTGAAATTACAGGCATGAACTACCATGTCCAATTCAAATATTCTTTGCATTTCCCTGTTGGATTTTGTGGATTTATTTTTTATTATTTGTTTATTTAGTTTTTATTTCTTTGTGTGTGTTTTGTTGTTGTTTGTTTTTGAGACAGGGTCTCACTGTGTAGCTCTGGTTGTCCTGGAACTTACTATGTAGACCAGGCTGGGCTCAGACACACAGATATCACCTGCCTCTGTCTCCCAAGTGCTGAGATTAAAGGTGTTCACCACCACTGCCCAGCAAGGCTCACTTTCTATGCTTTCAATCATCCACAATAAACTGAGATTGAAAACATTAAACAGGTGCTAGATACATCATGGCACATGTTTTTAATCCTAGTACTTGGGAGGCAGAAGCAGGTAGATCTCTGAGTTCATGTGCCCTGCCCCTAGCCTTGATTAGGCCTGAAAGACCTGTTTACCACAATAGACCAAAAATAATAGGACCTAGGTGGAGTTACCCACCTTGACTGCACACACAGCCTGCTACAGGAACTTCGAAGAATAGACTGCCTGCTGAGCTTGCCTGAGATATCTCCAGCTGTGACAAAGGATGGGTTCCTCCATCCATATCTGGCTGAAACAAGAAGGGGTTTGGTGGGGCTTTCCCTTTAAATTGAGAGTTGAACATTAAACTTCAAGCCTTGATCAGAATACTTTATCTTGGCTTTATCCTTTTTTGCCCTTCTATCCCCTTTTTCATTTCCAGACGCCCTTTGAGGAGAACCCAGTTGGTCCGTGGCTGCAGGTGGCTACAGGTGGGGCTGCAACGAGAGACCTGAAAACAGGGGACCCGCTGAGAAATACTGTCTTAGGTGGAGCTTAACGGAAAACAGAAGAAGCAGAGTATCCCACACTTGGTAAGCAACAAACAGCATTGATGCTAGCGCTAGTTATTTTTTGGAGGCCGTGTTTGCAGGAAGTGTGTTTAAGGGGATACGGTCTAGGCTGAATAGGTGTTGACCCGACACCGACCTCACCTAGTGGGTGACAATGAACATTGGACAGGAGAACTCTAAATAGGCATTCACCGGCAGCCCAAGAGCTGCCTCAGGTGAGAGGAGCAGGGTTAGAAGGAATTGGGAAACTAAGGAAGCAGGGCACTGAGGAGTAACTATCAATAGCCATCACTACACCTCCTAAAGAAAGAGATGAAGAGTTAGACCTTGGATATGAGAGAGAGGAAGGGTTTCAAAAAAGCAGTTGTCCTGTCTCTAGGCTTCATCAGCAAAAAAGAAGGAAAAGGCTATTTCAGACCTCTCCTAGGAGTAGGAGAAGATCAGGAGACATCCTGCATTTTCTCTGGCTTCTACAGGAGAAATCCTTAGTTCTGCTTTCTTTGTCTATTGTCTGTCCTTGGCGAGCCAATTTGTCCACGTGTGTCAATTGTCTGTTTTTGTTTTGTTGTTTGAATGATTGGTGTTCTATGTTTTATGTTCAAAAGATAAAACTGTTAAAACTTCTAGGTATCCACCCCTTGGTTTGGTTTAACTTTGTTTTAAAAGCAGTCTTAATGTGCACAGCAGAAGCTGATAAGTTATGCTACACTGTAACCAGAGGTCAATCTCAGCTGGAGAAGCCTTTCCAGGAGCTGATTGTTGGCACAAGGTGCTTTTAAAGGGACCAGCAGCTTTTTGGCTTCTATGATAAGGAAGCTGAGAGTTGTTTTTCCTAGAAAAATCTCTGTGACTGTGCTTTTCTCTTGAAATTACAGCTAGAAAAAGCAAGAAAATTTTGTTTAGTCTAAGTATATAAGATGTGTAGCCACTTCATTTTTGTTTCTGATTTTAAAAATATAAATATGTTCTGTATGCCTTGGTTATAGATAATTGTCCTATAAGTTATTGGGTATGATCAAAAATTTGCAACATTGGTAACAGAAAGTGGGCTTAAAACTGGTAACTCAGGGTTGGAGTCATTCAGAAACCAGATGTATAAAAGATTTAAAACAATATCTCTTTAATGAGATATTAAAGGCTACACTATCATGCATTCATATATAAGAAATGGGAGCCAAACTTTGTAACATGAAAGTTATGCACTTGGTGTTGATTTTAGAGAAAATGGATTGTTTACATTGTTTTATTTGCTTGTTTGTTTTTTTGTTTGTCTGTTTTTTGGTTTTTTCGAGACAGGGTTTCTCTGTGTAGTCCTGGCTGTCTTGGAACTCACTCTGTAGACCAGGCTGGCCTCAAACTCAGAAATCCACCTGCCTCTGCCTCCCAAGTGCTGGGATTAAAGGCGTGTGCCACCACTGCCCGGCTGCTTGTAATTTTTGAAAGCACATGAATCGATATCACTAGAAAGGTTTGCCTCAAGGAATGGTTAATAGCCTTACATTATATAAAAAACTTTGTTGTTGCTTTAATACAAGAAGAGTTTGAATCTTTCAGTGTATATTATTCATTGTATGTTATTTTATTAGCTGATCTCTCTGAATAAGTTTTTCTGCAAGCCTTTGCTCTCATATAACGAGCTTTTAAAGTTTTGAGGGGTGCTTGTTGCTCCAGAAAAGATTCAAAGACAATATCTTTTCAGTATTTGGGACCTCAGATATATCCTAAGCAGATTGTGGCACAGAAAATTCCAATAAGAATGGATAGTTGGGGCTGGAGAGATGGCTCAGCCATCAAAGGCTAGGCTCACAACCAAAAATATAAGAGTTGAATTCCCAGCAACCACATGGTGGCTCATAACCATCTGTAATGGAATCTAGTGCCCTCTTCTGGCTTGCAGGTGTACATGCAAAAAAAGAAAAAAAAAAGAAAAAATATATATATATAAATTTAGGAGATGTTGATTAGCTAAAATCTCATCTAAAGCTTTCCATAGGAGAACATGAACCTCTGTTTGATATCCTCAAGGGGGATGCAAGTCCTAATTCCCCTCAACAATTAGCTAATGAAGGAGGAATAGCTTTGCAGAAAGTAGAGTAAGCTGTTAGTTATCAACAGATACAGTATATGGACTGTGATCATTTGTTGGCTGTTTGCATTATTGCTACTCATGTGCTCACAGCAGCCCTTTGGCAAAAGAAACCATTAATGTGGACTCATCTTTCTTCATCTGCAAGTAAAGTTTGAACATCCTATTATGGAATTGTTACTGTGTTAATAAAAAATTGTAAGATAGAATCCTGAAATTATTTTGGATGAAATGTTTATTCCTTATTCCAAACAGCAATTAAATTGGTTATTGAAAAATACTGATATTTGGTCTATTACATGGCAAACTTTTTAGGCAAATTTCACAATTATTATCCAAAAGACAAGTTGTTACAATTTTCCTCTATGCATGCTTTTGTATTTCCTGTAAATTTGCATGCAGCCTATAGAAAAGGTGTTTACAGTATTTACAGACAGCTCATCAATTGAGAAGGCAGTATATGTAATTAGATCACATGTTCATTTTCTTGAGTTTTCCCCTGCTTCAGCACAAATAATTGAATTACATGCTGTAGCCACTGTTTGAAATGCTGAAAAATCAAGCTTTCAATTTGTATATTCATAGCCAGTATGTATCTCATGATTTATAATTGCTTAAAATTGTTCCTTTTTAGATTTTGATAATTTCAAATTTTACAAATACAATTTAATGTAAGAAACATGTACTATTCCTTAACTTTATAAGACATTTAAGAGTTCCTATTGGATTGCCTGGACACTAGGGCAATGTCACAGCAGATTTGTATACCAGGCAGATTATAGGCCTTACAAAATAATTGGCCATACAATCTTCTTCTTCTTCTTCTCCTTCTCCTTCTTCTTCTTCTTCTTCTTCTTCTTCTTCTTCTTCTTCTTCTTCTTTTTCTTCTTCTTCTTCTTCTTTTTTTGTTTTTTGTTTTTGTTTTTTCGAGACAGGGTTTCTCTATGTAGCTCTCGCTGTCCTGGAACTCACTCTGTAGACCAGGCAGGCCTCGAACTCAGAAATCCGCCTACCTCTGCCTCCCAAGTGCTGGGATTAAAGGCATGCACTACCACTGCCCGGCTATAGCTTTGTTTAATTAACCACCAATCTAGAGGACTGGGGGATTAGTGACTCAAAGAAACCTTTGTACAATAAGCCAAATGTTACAGATAGGCTTAAGTATTTGTCCACAAGAAGGAGTTTCATGACTATGGTGTAACTTATCTATTTAGCATGTGTGGGAGAGAACTCACATGTATGACAGTCATATGGAGGTTAGAGGACAACTTGTTGAAGATGGCCTCCCCTTCGTGCACACTGGTCCCAGGAATCTGCTGGTGTCATCAGGTTTTGAGAGAAGCCCGATGTCAAAGCAAGGGCTAGGCTGTGAGTGGGAGCTTTACCTCAGCCATCACACATACGAGCCTAGCCTTTGAACACAATCTAATCTGATTTAAATGGTTCATTGGTTTCATTGGTGAAAAGATAGACCAATAAATTCTGGTTTTTCTAAGTCAGTTTTGTGATAATATTACTCAGGGATCTTTTCTAACTCAGAATGTTAAATTTTAATGTTGTCAGGTCTGTGACACTTAACTATAGTCTCTTTAGTCATAGCCATGATGTCATCTTTTTTTTTTTTTTTTTTTTTTTAGGTTTTTTGAGACAGGGTTTCTCTGTGTAGCCCTGGCTGTCCTGGAACTCACTCTGTAGACCAGGCTGGCCTCGAACTCAGAAACCATGATGTCATCTTTAAGTTTTAACTTTTCATGTTTTTTTTTTTTTTATGACACAGTTCAGTATGTATGTCAATGTTAGTATGTGTCATAAAATCCTTTGAAATTTGGCTCTTTTCTGTTTTTCTTTGGAACAATCTTTTACCCTAGGACACAGTTTTAAATCTTTTCATTACGTTCATTTGCTGTGTATGTATGTGAGCGTACACATGTGTGTGCCCATACATGTGTACACATGCCATGGCACATGTGCAGTGGTCATAAGTCACCTTGTTTTTTCTTTCCATCAGGAGGATTCTGGGGATCAGGTTTAGTGGCAAGCATCTTTACCTGAGCCATCTTCCTGGCCCCTCTTTAGAGCAAAATCTTATTTTACAAAGTCCTTTCAAATCTGAAAGCATAACCTTTGTCTTTAACCTTTTCCAAAAAGACATTTTATATCTACAGTTTAGCTCTTCACTTTCTTTCTTTCTTTCTTTATTTATTTATTTATTTTTGGTTTTTCAAGACAGGGTTTCTCTGTGTAGTCCTGGCTGTCCTGGAACTCACTCTGTAGACCAGGCTGGCCTCGAACTCAGAAATCCGCCTGCCTCTGCCTCCCAAGTGCTGGGATTAAAGGCATGTGCCACCACCACCCGGCACAGTCTTTTCTTAATAAACTTAAATATCTGTTAAAAATTTAAGCCTTGTTTCATTAGACAGTTTGAAACTCTTTGAACTTAAAAAAATATTTATTAATTTTATGTATGAGTGTTGTGCCTGCCTGTGTGTATGTGCATCATGTGTGTGCTTGGTGCTCACATAGGGCAGGAGGCAGGCAAGGAATCCCCTGGAACTGTAGTGATGGTTGTGAACCTCAGTGTGTGTTCTTGGAATTGAACCTGGATCCTCTGCAAGAGCAACAAGCACTTTTAACCTCTGAGCCCCGGAAACCACCTTTCTGAAGGACGTCAGAGGTCTCCTGTTGAGTATCTTCTTTATATACTAAGGCACAAATTCCCAGTGAGCCCAGAGCTTGCTAGCTTGCCCCAGGGATGCCTTCATCTCTTTTCTGAGTTTTGGGATTACAGGTAGGTTGTCCATCTCATATTTCAGTAGATTTGGGAGTCCAGACTCAGTTTCTCACACCTGTGCTGCAATCTCTTCAGCCTCCTCCCACCCATTTCCCCAGCCCTAGCATTCTATGTCACCTACTCTGTCACGGGATTTTTAGATCAAAGAACAGGATCCGAGTTCCATCTTAGACCCTGGATGCAGAGAAGATACAATAAACTGTCCTAAAGACTTTAAGATTACAAAGACATACTATGGACCCCGATAGAATGCCTCACACAGAGAGCAGGATTCGATTCCTACAAGGTTACAGATAATCTTGCTTGACCTAGCTTGGTTATCTGTTGGGACAGCTGGTCTCTCATCTTGGGCGGGCAACTTCCTGTAGGGAGGCACTGCAGGAGGGAAACTTCACTTCATGGAGCACTCATTCCTACCTATTAGGGGTGGCAAGTATCTTCTTTCTCTGGTGAACTTCTGTGGGAGAAAAATCTTTATTATGTCTGTGGGCACAAATAAACACAGTCCCCTCTGCTGAAAGGTTGTATTCTAGTCCCCTTATCTGCCTCTTGTTCCTTTTAAACTAATGTCTAACAGGCCCCTCTCATAAGAATTTATCAAAATAGACCTGACCAGGGAAACACCCTTCAAAAAGCTGTAAGACTAAGAACTGAGATATATGGAGATATGGTAAGATTGGAGGAGGAGGTCTTCCCGTAATGAGATAGGATACACTCATATCTCATAAGACCTCGCCTTGATACTGCTAAGCCTGCACCACAAAGAAAGTGGAGCCTTTCTCTGTTCTTTCTGTTGGCTTCTTTCTTAGGTATTGGCTAAAATCCTAAGCCTGCTTGCCAATTCTGCATTCACTATCTGAAGACACCCCTATTGTCTCCCTGCCCCCATGAAGCTGACAACAGACTTCTGTTGCTCAAGTCTGTCTGCTTTCCTGACCTCTGACTCTGATTGTGTGAATTTCCTCCTTGTCTTACCCAGCTTCCAACTTCTCTCAGCTTGCCTGCCCTGCTGTTTTTTCTCTCAAACCTCAGTAAGATTGTCCTCCGTTTTCCTTCTGAGTCCTTTTTAAAACCCTTTTACACACCAGACCCCATGATTCTTTCAACTAGAAAGGCAATGGAGGATCATTGCAGTAATCACCAACTGTGACACATGAGACAAGGTCTAACAGTGTAAGAGTCCATGATTCGCCAGAGAATGATGCCTCAGACTCAAATAGTATGTAAATGCTTTATTCTGAGTGTTTTATTCTGCAGAAGTCCAGCATGCTGGGGTCTCCCATTACCAAGATAGATACCCGTGTGAGCTCGAAGGCCAAATATAAAACAAATTAAGAGAATCCTGGGGAGGGGTAGGTGACCTCTATCTTAATCTGGCTTTGTCTCTTAGGATGGTCCAGAACCATTGCTGGGACCTAGGGGACTGGAAACTGTTGCTGGGGAAGTCTGGAAACTGCTGCTGACTTTGCCTTAGGCCAGGTGAGGGGGCAGATTCTGAGGCCTGGACTTGGCAGGATTTGCCCAGTTCTTGAAAACAGATCCTGAGCTGCCAATTTGAAGCCTGTCATGGAATCAGCCTAGCCTTCTCAACAGAAGTCACGAACACTATGTTTATAATACCAAACAAGGCATAGAGGAAGGGGAAGACTCTTCATGCCCCTATTGTGGCTCCACAGGCAAGACAGAGAAGGGGAGATCTAGAGTACCAAAGGCAAACAAAACCTTGGGAGATCCAGAAGCTGCGTGGGGCAGTTGATGGAAAATCAGCCAGCACAGGCCATCTTGTGTCCTGTCTGCATAACACTGGGTCAAGGAGGGAGCAGATACCAAGAGAAATTGTAACCAAGCTACCCTTCCAGGAAGGGAAGAGAGAAGAGAAAGAATTGATCATAGTACTATCTATGAACACCCAAATGACACTGTCATCCAGAGCGCCATGTGAACAGAGGGGTGACCTGGGCTAGAACTTAGTGGAAAGTTAAACAAGCTAAGACCTGACTGCTGAGCACAGACAAAGAGGGCAACCAGAACACAGCACCAAAGTAACTAAAAGGCTGCGTGTGGCTGTGTGTGGAAGCGGAGTGTGTGCAGGCTTGGACAATAGCTGCCAGGATGGCAAGGGTTGGAACAGCACTGCACACCAACACCTGGGAAATTCCTACCGAAGGGCCAAGTCCTAGTGATGGCTGGTCAGTGTCACCCCTAAGATTCGGCATACTGAGCAATCTGACCTAACAAGCTTGATCTGGAGACTCAGATAGCAGGTCTTTCATCAATAGTCTGTTTCATAAGACATTCCAGAAAGGGAAAAATACTGTCTGTTCAAATGTATGTGTGTATATGTATATATATGGATATGCACACAGAAACATATATGCATACACACATATGTATTTGTGTAATTTTAGCTTTTATTCATTGCTACATGAATGTGTTTTCATTGTTCTGGTTTTTATATTGCTTGACTAGGTCTCAGAATTGATCTACCTACATCTGCAAGTGTTCTATTGTATTCTCTCCATTTCTTTTCCCACACACCATAAACTTTCTTACTCATCCATGGCCCATTTTCTCTTCATTTCATTTTCCATCCCCCCTTTCACTTCTTTAAAATGTTTTTTAAAATTATTCAATTATCTTTTATGTGTATGGATTCTGCCTGCATGTGTGTCTGTGTATCATGTGTATGCAATGCCTTCTGAAGCCAGAAGAGGGCGTCATATCCCCTGGAACTGGAGTCACAGACAGTTCTAAGTTGCCCTGTAGGTGCTGGGATTTGAACCTGGGTCTATCTAGAAGAGCATCCAGTGCTCTTAACTGCTGAGCGCTCTGTCTTACACCCTCCTTTTACTTAACTGTAAGTTTCTATAGCATTATAGCACCAACAATCTCTCTCTCTCTCTCTTTTTTTTTTTTTTTGGTTTTTATTTTCGAGACAGGGTTTCTCTGTGTAGCCCTGGCTGTCCTGGAACTCACTCTGTAGACCAGGCTGGCCTTGAACTCAGAAATTCACCTGCCTCTGTCTTCCAAGTGCTGGGATTAAAGGTGTGCGCCATCACTGCTCGGCCAACCAACAATCTCTAAACTCTGTTACCTTAACACTAACCAAGCTCCCTCTATCACTACCTGTACTACCTTTATTTTTCCTTTTATTTTCTTCCCTGCTGGTCTGACACTATCCCTAGGTTTTGTTTGTTTGTTTGTTTTTCGAGACAGGGTTTCTCTGTATAGCCCTGGCTGTCCTGGAACTCACTCTATAGACCAGGCTGGCCTCGAACTCGAAATCCTCCTGTCTCTGTCTCCCAAGTGCTGGGATTACTATCCCTAGTTTTATTCAGTTTATTTTTCCTTCTATTTCTTCCCCTAGTAATGAATATCTTAGCAAATGCCATACTATTTCTCGTTTCTTTATCCCTCCAATAATATCACAGTTAAAGGGATGATTATTTTTGATTGACTTACAGTATTTGTAATGAGGAACTCTATTTTTTAAGAGATTTATTTATTGAATGTACATGAGCACACTGTCCTTGACACACCAGAAAAAGGCATCAGATCCCATTACAGATGGTTGTGAGCCACCATGTGGTTGCTGGGAATCAAACTCATGACCTTTGAAAGAGCAGCCAGTGCTCTTAACCACTGAGCCATCTCTCCAGCCCAACGAGGAACTCTATTAAAGTGTGGCAGCATTAGGAAGGTTGAGAACCACTGAGCTAGAGCAAAGTCTGGCTCTCTCTTGGAGTGCCAGACAGAGCATAGAGTGGCAGGGCATGCACATAGGCGTGAGTGCCCAGGGGCACAGACCATGCAAGTTATAAGGGGGACTAGAAGCTGCTGGGAGGGACTCCTTTCGGGGACAGAAAAGCTGTTTCACAACTTCCTGAGGAAAGCTCACTTTAGCCATCAGAAATCCAACTGTAGTCCAGCTTGAGCTCAGTTCTAGACACATGGAGGGCCTGAGACCTAACATTTAACAGGGATAGAAGCCTGGTCATGTCTGAAAGAGAATTTTAAATGAAAAACAGAGCAACTCTCCAGATTCCCTCAGAGAACTTTGTCTAGTGTGAGAATCATCCACTCATCACCCATAAAAAATACTTTGATTCCCCCCACCCCTTTTGAAAATAGGAAATGCTTTTCTGTGAGATAGGTGATTTCTATTTGTTTTCCCAAGCCTCAGTCTCCCAGTTTATTGGGGATTCAGATTCTCCTTTTTGGGGTTTTATCCTTGCAAGTAAAAGTATTTAAAAGCAGCCTTGGAAGGAAGATCAAGTATAATTTTATCAGAGTTTGAAAAGACAACAGAGCAGGCAGATTGCAATCTTGCAATCTGGGCAGCTATTAGGAGGTGGACCAAGGAGAAGCAACCCATGCCTTTTGTGTTAGAGGTCAGGAAGCAGCTGCATCGCAGGGAGGAAGAGGAGAGAGAGAGAGAGAGAGAGAGAGAGAGAGAGAGAGAGAGAGAGAGAGAGCGCAATAGGTATCCTAGAATGCCAGGGAAAATATGATTATGCTTTTTTTGCTTCCTTACTTTTATTTTGTGTATGGGTATTTTGTCTCCACACTGAGCGTGTCTGGTACCCGAGGAAGCCAGAAGAGGGCATCAGATATCAGATTCCCTGGGACTGGCATTACAGACAGCATGAATTGCCAGGTGGATGCTGGGAAGAACAGTCTATCTATGTATCTATGTATCCATGTGTTCATGTATTCATTTATCTATGTATCTATCTATGTATCTATCTATGTATCTATCTATGTATCTATCTATCCATCCATCATCTATCTATCTATCTATCTATCTATCTATCTATCTATCTATCTATCAACATATACATATTATGTATACTTTCTGAATAGCTCCAGTGGCTCAGAAAATAAAATTGTCAATCAACAAACAGAGCCCTCAGGTTGGAGAGATGGTTCATCAGTTAAGAACACTAGTTGCTCTTCTTCAAGTCCTGAGTTCAATTCCCAGCACCCACATGGTGGTTCAGGGCATTTATTAAGTATCTTATGCCCTCTTCTGGCATGAAGGTGTACATGCAGTAGAACATTCATACCTAAAATAAAACAAACAAATATCAAACCAAAATACCCTCCCCACCCAAACAGCCTTTATGAAATTAAAATTTTTCTGTATAACAAGGAGTTAGTTAAGTGAGATGACATCAGGAGAAAACCTGTGCCCAGCTGTGCACCTGACAGAAGATTAACATCTGGAATACACGCAGAACTAAAAACGGAACAAGACAACAACCCAATGAACACATGAACTAACAAAACAAACTGACAGTTCACAAACATTGTGTACAACCAATGAACATGTGAAAAAGACCTAGTGTCCTCAGTCATAAGAGAACTGAAAGTGAAAACTAAACTGAGGTTCTACCGTTTCTACTCCAGCTACAAAACAAACTATAAGTGCTGTCATAGATGTCAACAGAGCAGAGCTGTATACGACGCATGTGGGATGAAATTAATCCAAGCTCTGTAAAAATCGGTGTGGAGAAACAAAGCCAACACAGGACCCAGCTGCACCTCTCCTGGGTAGATGCTTCAAGTCAGCCTACCACAGAGATACCGAGTGTTTATTGCAGAAGATTTGCAATCCCTAAGGAATAGAACTGGCATTGATGCCCAACAACTGAAGAATGGCTGGGTAGTGACATGTAGTACATGTTTACAACGAATTTCATTTTCCTCCATAAAGAAGGAAGTCCCGTTGTTCATAGGAAAATGGTTGCAACTGGAGGCAATCATGTAGGGCCAAGCCAGTTTCAGACAGACAGACATCCTATTTTCCCTCACATGTGGGTCCTACAATTTCTCCAGTCACATAAACATATATTATATATGTTATACATACATGTATGACACATATAATGTATATTACATATATTACCACATATAAAATATGTATATGCATAACATATAATAATATATGTATATAAATATAAGCATATACATATATTAAATGAAAATAGATGTGACAATGCCTAGGGGAATAAGGATAGTAAGAGGAGGCGGCAGGGGAAAGAGGGAGGAAGAAGGGATGGGGAAAATATGCTCAACGTGTAATACATAGCTGTAAGAGGTATTTTTTTTTTAAAGATGACTCTAGTTATTGGATGGATTGGATGGAGAACCAGATACGAAGCAGGCATGGTGGCACACACCTTTAGTCCCAGAACTTGGGAGGCAGGAGTAGGCAGATCTCTGAGATTGAGACTAGCCCGGTCTACTTAGAGAGTTCCAGGTCAGCCAGAGCTACATAGAGAGATCCTGCTGGGGGAGGGGGAATTCCTTGCTCCATGAGTAACAAGAAAGTCAGAATGGAAAGGAGTGAAAAGTAGAAGCTTGAGTCCGATGAGATTAGAGTGGAGAGTCTTTGAAGAAGTGGTGCCAGATAAGACCAGGAAGTAATGGGTGGGGCTGGGGAGAAGGCCCAGTGGACTTCCCTTCAAATGTGAGGATCAGACCTGAGTTTGGATCTCTAACACACTATTAAAGGTAAGTGGGCATGGCGACCTCCCTGTAATAGCTCTCTAGCTGTGGAGATGCCGTGGGAGCAGGGGGCTGGCAATTTGGCTAGCTGGTGTAGCTGAACTGGCGAGTCTCTGGTTCAGTGGAAAACTGCCTCAGTAAATAAGTGGAGATTAAGAGAGAAAGACACCCAATACCACAAGCTCTGGCCTCCACACATATTTGCACACATATCCATGTGTCTCTGTGTGTGTGTATGTGTGTGTGTGTATGTACATATGTGTGAACATACATACCATGATTTCAAATACTTTACACAAATTAATTCTTTTAACCCACACACAGTTCTATGCAAAACATACTATTATTGACTCTGTTATTCAGGAGAAACTGAGTAAGCTGACGTACAGTTCAGGTGACTTGCCCAGATCACCCAGCCAACAACTGACAGAGCTGAAGCCACCTTGCACTTTGCTGGATGGGATGGTTTCTCCAGTCATAGCTAGGAATGAGGCTCCCAAAAGCAGTAACATATTTTTAAAGACTTATTTTCATTTTATGTGTATGAGTATCTTGTTTCCACATATGTCTGTGCACCAGGTGCATGACTGTTTCCTACAGAGGTCAGGAGAGGGCATAGGATTCCCTGGAACTGGAGTTACTGATGGTTGTGAGCCACTGTGTGGATGCTGGGAACTGAATCTGTGTTCTTTTGAAGAGCAACCAGTGATCTTAGGCACTAAACAATCTCTCCAGCCTCAAATGGTATATTGACCAAGCCTGCTCAGTCAGTCAACCAGTTCTCCAGCGCAGGAGTGAGGATTAAAAGAAAAGAGACGATTAGACAAAATTGTAGCATGACCCCAACCAGTTCTGAAGGCAGGTTTGTTTAATTCAACTTTTCTTTTAAAACCTTTTAATTACATGCAAGTATTTAGGTCAGTTCTAGGTTGAGGAACCAACAATACAATAGATACAAACAGTTAAGGAACAAACAAGGCAATATACAGAGTTCCATGATCACCCCGTGATCACTCTCATGATTGCTGTTTCTAAGGTCTCATCAGGATGACAAAGTATCTGAGCCTACTTCCCCGTCCTAGCCCACAGTCATATTCATGCCTGAGGCCTACTTCTTTGTTCTAGCCTAAGACTAGGATTCCTGACTGAAATTACTTCTCTGTTTTAGCCTAAAAATAGACTCCTGCCTGAACTTACTTCCTTGTCATGGCCCAAAGTCAGATTTCTGCCTAAAGCCCATTTCCTTGTCCTTGGCCAATGTCAGATTTCTGCCAAGCAGCCTCAAAGGCTCTCCACAATATATTTTTAACAGTGGAACTGAAGACCTCCGCAGAGGGGAGACCCTCACTCAAGTCTCAGAAAGTCGCAACCACCCAGTAATCTGCTCAAGACACCGTGTACCGGAGCAAAAGCGAGGTTTATTCCGGCATGTGACAGCTAGCTGCCGGTCAATTTGTATGCCCACGCAGGAGCTGAATTGACCCTGACAGCCAGTTTGAGAGGGGTTTTTAAGGGGGAAAAACCACAAACCAAGGAATGGGGAGGGGGATAAGGGGTTGTTAAGTTGGCATAACATAAAAATAGTGGAACATTCCAAAGGAACCCAACCTACGGGAGTCAGGATCAGGTGAAAAACTCTCTGTATGATAATCTTTCTCAAGAATGCGGTCCTGCCCTGTCACTGCGGTTCTCAGCTTAATTCCCAGCTTGGTTCCCAGCTTGGTTCCCAGCTTGGTTCCCAGCTTGGTTCTCAGTTTGGTTCCCAGCTTGGTTCTCAGCTTGGTTCCCAGCTGGCTAACTTGCATTCTAGCCAGTTCCCGTAACTAGCCTGTCCACATTCTTAACTTGCTTCATGGCTCTGTTTCTCAGAAAAATTTTCATGTCCTTATAAAGAAAGCCTAAAGAATATTTTATATGTCTAAAAAGGATTCTATATACCCAGCATCTATAATTTTTCACTCTACAGAACCTCTAGTCAGAGTGGATCAAAGTGCAGGTGCAGATGATACAGGTTTGCCTCTTGTGATGCAGAGGAATGCTGTTCATAAGCTCGAACATTTGAATGCTTGGCCATTAAGTAGTGGTATTACTTAGGAGGGATTAGGAGGTATGGCTTTGTTGGAGTGGGTGTGGCCTTGTTGGAGGAAGTGTGTCACTGGGGTGGGCTTTGAGGTCTTCAAATGCTCAAGCCAGACCCAATATCTTTCTCTTCTTTCTGCCTTCAGGGTCCTGATTTAGAATTCTTGGCTCCTCTCCAACACCATGCCTACCTGCATGCCACCATGCTGATAATGGACTAAACCTCTGAAACTGTAAGCCAGCCCCGATTAAATGCTTTCCTTTATGAGAGTTGATGTGGTCATGGTGTGTCTTCACAGCCATAGAACACTGACTTAAGACACCTGGTTTGGAGGAACTTCAGAGTCCTATGACTCCTGGTTCTGATCCTAAGGGCAGCTCCCCAGCAGTCTTTCTGTCTAACTCCATTCTCTCTTTTTCTCTGCTCAAGTTAGCTGCCTAAGCAAGGACCCAACAGCTGGGGGTGAGGGGGCTCCCTCCCTGGCCCAGGGGCAGGTCTCACTTTCTTTTTCACTGGGAAGGAAGGAAAATCTTAGCTCTTGCTGGAGGCTGCTTACTCACCCTAGTTTCCTAGGACTCTGAGGACATCCATCAGGGACAGTTTGGAAGGGTGGAGAGGGATTTGTTAGGATCATTTTTGGGAATGACAAAACAGGTTCTGAGCTATAAATACATTTAAGGAGGTGTCTAGCCCTTTTTAGAATACTGATTGTGTAATGTGGTTTTCCCAGGAACTTGATGTTCATTGCCAATTCTGTGGCCACAAGAACCTTTCCACTCAACATCCTCTTCGGTTTGCAGCCTGTACAGACGAGGGCAGGAAAGCTTAGGAGTAGGACACATGGGTTCTATTTTGGGCTTTTTGAAATGAATATTAGAAAGATGTAACAGACGATATACACTTTAATGTGCAAACACTTCCTCTACGATAGAGAAGAGAGAAACAAATGGGAGTAAAACTGCCATCACAGCTAAAACAAGTTATAATAGTAAAGTCGCAGCCATGGCTTCCACAAAAGGAAGTTAAAAGGCACTGTATCACATAGTTGTCTGGGTTGCAAGTGATGAAAATTCTATCCAATCCAATTGAACTTGAACAAAGATGAAGAACTCCCCTGCCCCCCCCCCAACACACATAAAGAAAATAATTTATCATGTAGACACAAACACAGGTCTCACTTCAAAGGGAATAAGGAATAGTTTATTTAGGGACCAAATATGAGTGGCCATAACCCTGGAACGTGGACTCAGGTTATCTCAACTAACATGTTCCTATGTGGTTAACAGTTTTATGACATTTTTATGGCACCACAACAAAGTTATAAGTCAGGGTGTTTTCAACTATGCTAGTGGGAACCTTAGGTAAATGAGTTACAGCGAAGCAGGAAAAAATCTCTGCTGTGTGTCTCAGATGCTGTCTTCACTGGGGTTTCTGTTGCTGTGAAGAGACATCGTGACCAGGCAACTCTTATAAAGGCAAACAATTGGAGTTGGCTTACAGACCAGAGGTTTAGTCCAGTATCATAGCGGGGAGTGTGGCAGTGTGCAGGCAGACATGGTGCTGGAGAAGGACCTGAGAGTTCTACATCTTGATCCACAGGCAGCAGAAACAAAACAACAAAAACCAAAACCCCAAAACAAAAACAAGCAAACAAGCAAACAGATGGACAAACAAAAACCTGAGACACTAGGCTTTGCTTGAAGCTTTTGAAACGTCAAAGCTCGCAGTGACCCACTTCCAATAAGACCACACCTCCTATAAAGCCACTGCAAGTGGAGCAAGCATCTAATCATGTGAGCCTATAGAGGTGTGGCCGTACCTCACACTAATAAATTATTCAGCTATTCAAACCACCGAAGATGCTATCTGTGATAGTTGCAAGGGTCGGTGGAAGCTAGTGATCTGTTAATCAGAAGGCTTCAGCTGACAGCCACTGGGATGTTAGGTCGGACAATGAATGGCTATTATCAGGGCTAAAGATACAGCCTGTGATGATTTGGCTATGTAGCTGCAACACTTCAACTCTCCAGTTTGAAAGTTCTAATCAGCCAATCAATCTTACAGCAGCTTTAACCTAGATCTGATATGTACCTAAGAATTTTAGGTTACAACAAGAACAGTCAGTTGTAAGAGTACAAGATGGACTATAGAAATGAGAGAATTCTGGGCCGGGAGGTGGTGGCGCACGCCTTTAATCCCAGCACTTGGGAGGCAGAGACAGGTGGATTTCTGAGTTCGAGGCCAGCCTGGTCTACAGAGTGAGTTCCAGGACAGCCAAGACTATACAGAGAAACCCTGTCTCGAGAAAAAAACAAAACAAAACAAAACAAAAAAAACAAAAAACAAAAACCAGAGGCTTCTCTGCAGCGAAGTCTCTCCCTTCATTTGACTCTCTTCAGTTTCTGCTTTCTACATGGTGCCCTTGTTATCTTATATGTGCCCCCTTTTTTCCTTCCTTCCTCCCTCCATTCTTCCCCTCTTTCCTTCTTGTTGTCTCTGAGGTAGGATCTTAACTTTGAACCTTGAACTTTTGATTCTCCCTCTCTAGTGCTGAGATTACAGCCACCACAGCTGATTGGGATGCACCTCTTTATAGCATTGTTCAGCCACAGACTGCTTCCAGTCTGTCTTCCCAAAGAAAAGAGGAACTTTCCCCCAACACTAGCAAGTTCAAGTGAGTAACTGGAAAGAGTTAGGTATCCTTGGTCTCTGAACTTCAACTAGGCTCGTGGGGAGGAAGGAGTCTTTGAATGGCCAGTTCTAGAGTCACAATCTCTTCTTCCTTTATAGGCATCATTTTCCTTTGTTAGTGTTGTTGTTGTTAGCAGTGGTAGTGTGTGTGTGTGTGTGTGTGTGTTCAAACCTACTTTGGATCCCTGGGTGCACACATGGAGGACAGAGGAGAGTCTCTTGCATCTGGTTCTTTCCATCCACTTACTTGGGTTCTGAGGACCAAGCTCAGAATGCCAGGTTTCTGCAGTAAGTGCCTTTACTCATGAGCCACTCTGCCAGTCCTCTGTTGTTTTGTTGTGATATAGGATCTCTCTGTGCAATCCAAGCTGGCCTTAGGCTCCTCCAGAGTGCTAGAATTTCAGATAGGAGACTCCATATCTTGTCACATGTCCTTTTTAAAATGTCTGAGTCCTACTCAGGACTCTTGACATGGCATGACATTGTCATCTACAAAGTTCATTCTCAAGAACTGCCCAACGGAGTTATAAAACAAAAAACAACAAAAACAAAATCCTCTTAAATGTTGTTTTTAGTAAGTTTGTGATTTTGCATTGGCCAGGTTTGTAGGGCTTGTTCTACTCCAAGACTGCGACTCTAAACTGTGCAAACAGGTCTCGTTCCCCACAAAGCTGCCTGCTCCAAGATTGTGATTCGTTTCCCCCAAGCTTCCTGCACTTTTTCCTGTCATTTCCCTTTTCCTCCTTGTAAATTGTGTTTTGTCTTTCTTATCAGTTAGAATCTTCTCTCTGACAGGTGTGATTTTCCAACAGTTAGGTTTAACATATGAAAGAGGAGGTGGGACAGTTCAATTCCTGGCAGAGAATGAAAGAGAGAGACAAAGTTCTTAACTGGGCTTAGAATCACAGATATTCAATCCAGGTGTTTGTGGATTTGTAGGTCCTCTATGGTGTGTTCAGAGAAGTGATCCACTTGCAGCTGGCTTTTTTGTGTTAAACACAGGATGCTGCCATTTAACAGTTATAGAAATAGTGTATATTGATCTTATAAGTTAAAGGATTTCGCTGTGACCTTTCTATACGTGCATATAACAAACCGGAGTCCTATTCACCCGAGCGAACATACTCTACCTTGAGTATGGTTTCAGAGAGTTCAATCTAAGACTAAACACCACAGCAGCTCTTTCTTACCGGGGTTTCATTCAATGAACAGAGCCTGTATGTGGTAGGGCTGGGGGAAGTCCTTGGAATACAGATTTGAGAGGCGAGGCCTACGTAGGTCTACACAGGGCTGTAGTTCTGTAAGACCCCGTTTAGACTGCGGTCTCCTGCTCAAGTCCCGAAATGGTACTCGTCCCAAAGACCACTAAAGTGCACTTTAAAATTTTCTACTTCTTACAGTTCATACGCTGGATGCTTTCAGACTCTGTCCTCACCTCACTAGTTTACTTCCTCTCTTGGGGGAGTTTTTTCTTTCTTGACAAGGTGACTCTACTTCTAGTCAAGTGTCCTTGGTGCAGTACTGTATTGTGGGACACCAGCCTGGGATCAAATTCCACCTTGTCTTCACTCTCTGTTTCTCTGACATCCATGGCTAACTTTATAGGCGTGACTTATTCCCACTCTCCATCCTCCTAGCCAGCACCAGTTCTCAGCTCCCCTGTGCTGCTGTATTTCCCTCAGATATGATTGTCCTAGTTTCCTTCTGGGTTTGATTTTAAATTCTTTCATTAATGAGGACAGGAATCCCAACACACACACACACACACACACACACACACACACACACACACACACACA
>NW_021604585.1:2265910-2279409 GCF_004785775.1 Grammomys surdaster | reverse complement strand
ACACACACACACACACACACACACACACACACACACACACACACACATGAGTAACCCCATTTTCCTTGGTAAGGTAAGGCAGGCCCATTGATTGAAACTTTATCCAAAGCATTGTGAAAGTGCTCAGAGCAGACTGACTTATTAAGCACTCTTATTCTGCCAGCCTTTTTTTTTTTTTTTTAAAGTTTCTTTTTTTTTAAGATTTATTTATTTTATTTATGAGTACACTGTAGCTGTCTTCAGACACACCAGAAGAGGGCATCAAATCTCATTACAGATGGTTGTGAGCCACCATGTGGTTGCTGGGATTTGAACTCAGGACCTCTGGAAGAGCAGTCAGTGCTCTTAACCACTGAGCCATCTCTCCAGCCCTCTGCCAGCCTTTTGAATGGAGAAGTTCAAGGCCGCTTAGCTCGAAGGGGAAGTGGGAGATGGGTTTGTTTGCTTAGACGCAGAGCTCTAAGCATTACAGGTGCTCCTAACAAAACACTCAGGGTCTCTGCCTTTAAGAATCCGGGCATGGTTTGGACAGAAAACACAGGCCGATCCGGTTCCACAGGAGAGGGTTTATTTAGGGAGGGGAGTGGGAGAGAGGAGCAGGGAAGATGGCGAGGTTGGGGCGGTCTCAACTATTTAAGTGGGTGATGACGTGTAACTTCCCAGGTGTAGGTGAGCGTGGCAGGTGAATTCTGGGAGTGGTTGCCTCAGTAACGATGTAGGAGTCGCCTGCCCCTGAATATGACTGGGTCACTGGGTCTAGACTCATACTAACACCGCCTCTTCTCCAGGAGGTTTTGTTGCTGTTGTTGGGCTTTTTGTTTTTGTGGGTTTTTTGTTTGTTTGCTTTTGGGTTTGTTTTGTATTGGTGTTTTGAGACAGGGTTTCTCTGTGTAGCCTTGGCTGTCCTGAAACTCACTCTGTAGCTGGCCTTGAACACACAAGGACCTGCTTGCCTCTACTGTGATCACAATCAACCTTGAAAGCAACGGGGAACAATGTCAGACTGGTTCTTGTCAGAGGCAAGTATGAAGAGAGAAAACATGACTGGGACATGACTGGATTGAACAGCCCAACAAATAGTCCTTTCTAGACAAGGGTGGTTACCAACTAGATGAGTGGGGGGGGGGGTTTCAGTGTGACCAGAAAGTGAGAAGGGAGGGCTGTTTGAGGACTTAGTTATTTAAAAAAAAAAAGATTTATTCATTTATTTTATGTGAATACACTGTTGTTCTCTTCAGATAAACCAGAAGGGGGCATCAGGTTTCATTACAGATGGTTGTGAGCTACCATGTGGTTGCTGGAAATTGAACTCATGACCTCTAGAAGAGCTATCAGTGCTCTTAACCACTAAGCCATCTCTCCAGCCCAGAACCTTAGTTAATAAAACTAAGTTTTTAAAACTCTTCACAAACACGAAGACAGAAGGGAAGCTAGTTTGCAAAATGGGATGCCTCAGTCAGCCCTGGGGAGGGATGCCCTGGGGAGGGATACCCTGGGGGAGGGATGCCCTGGGGGAGGGATGCCCTGGGCTTTTCTCATGTTTGTTAGTTTTTGATTTGTTTGTTTTTGAGACAGGGTATCATCCTGTAGCCCAGGCTGGCCTCAGACTTTCCAGAATCCTCCTGCCTCAGCCTCCCAAGTGCTTGTATCGTAGGGGTGAGCCTTCATAGCCCATTCTCCCGAATACAGTAACAACAAGTATTTTGTGAATTTGTTGGGTTTTGCTGCCTTTAAGGAAAGTTTATATTTGTAACTGTCACGTTCAGCTTCACCAGTAGAACCAGGCTTGGGACAAGTAATCCTTTGGAGTCAAGGACTGTCCAAGAGAAACACTGTTGACATGATGCATACATAAAACTCAGATCTGGAGGGCAGGCACTGAGGCCAGAAGGAATTTCCATCTTGTAGTCACACGTCTATACTTGGCCCCTTAGAACAGCAAGTTCCCTTGTTAATCGAAGTTATCCAATATCTGTCCATTCTTGGCATAATGGGAGGCACTTAAAAATTTATCCGAGGCAAACGCCTGAGACAAGCAGGCACCCACAAGGGGACACCAGCCGTTCAGATGCAGCTGCTCACCAAACACTGGCCAATGAGTCTCTCTTTGTCATGTTGCATTAAAGTTGTATTTAGTCTTTGTGGAGGAACAGCCTTTGACCTCTGAACTTATACTATATTACAGAAATTAGACCCTTCCACATTACCTTTAACTGATGCTGGGTACTGAATTTAGGGCCAACTGTGCATGTGCTCTACCACTGAGCTACACTTTCAGTCTTCCAGAAAGTAGAAAGACTGAAAGTTTGAAAGTTTTTTGTTGCCAGGCGGTGGTGGTGCACACCTTTAATCCCAGCACTTGGGAGGCAGAGGCAGGTGGATTTCTGAGTTCCAGGCCAGCCTGGTCTACAGAGTGAGTTCCAGGACAGCCAGGGCTAAACAGAGAAACCCTGTCTCGAAAAACCGAAAAAAAAAAAAAAAAAAAGAAAGTTTTTTGCTTCATCAAACCTGAGGACTTTCCCATCTGCATGTGGGTTGTGCTCATCTTGTACTGCAAGTGCATCCCCATGAGGCTTGCTGGGTCAAAAGGCTCTCACTTTTTAAATGCTTGAAAACGAGGATGCTGCTGCTCTCGAGGTGTTTAGCAAGAAAGCAATGAAGTCTTTGTAGTCAAAGTGAAGCAAGAATGGTATTTTAAGGCAGTGCTAGGAGAGTAGGCAAGACCACGGTGTGAAGGGCGTTCTCTGTGTTTATGGCGCTGTTGGCAGGAGCATGTGGCAAGTGACAGAGGCACTGAGAAGGGCTTTGTGGTTGCTAAGTAGATACAAGTTAAGTTTGTGTTGTCAGAATCATGCGGTAAGGTGTCACTGTGTCAGGTTTTTTTTTTCCTCTGTTGTTGAAAGGGTTCTGTTCCACTGCAGAGGCTGTTTGCTTGAGTTATGGGATCTGGAACGATAGTTAACATTGTTTCTTCAGCGCTGTCCTGACTTTTGGAAGAAGTAGCACAAGACGAAAGGAAGCTGTTGCCACCCTTTCAAACTGGAGCGATCTGAGGAGCGGTTCTCGTCACTGTGTGCCATTCTCTCTCTTCACTGTGTGCCGTTCTCTTTCTCTCATCACTGTGTAACTTTCCTGTTCCGGGAGGAAATGATATTGCTGTAGATGTAACTAGTGCTTGGATTTTGTTCCTTTAGTTATTGAAATTTTTACATTTAAGTGATTCAAATTCTGTCAGCTTGAGCTGGTCACGGTGACATATACCTGTAATCCAGTACTAAAGACACCAGAGGCAAAAGGATCAGAAGTTTGAAGCCAACCTGGGCTCCATAGTGGAGGCCAGGTCAGCCTAGTGTGTTTATTTCAAAACTACAACAGCACGGCTAAGGACTGCTGCTTCCCGAGAGCCAGCTCTTGCTCTGCTGTCTGCACACAGGTCTCAGGAGAGTCCCCACATCTGCTCGCTTGTCCTTCGTTTGTCTTCAACACTTTCTTCTCAGGTTCTGCGGTGACATCTGTAGAGAAAGTGACATGTGATCTTGGTACTGGCTGTCAAAGAACTCGTTCAATGTCTTTACCACAGACCCCAGAGTCTAAGCCTCCTGCTGTCTGTTCTTTCTCACTGGTGAGCAGAAGAAATGAGGAGAGTTTTGTGTCACAAAAATATGAACAATAGATATGTTATATAATGATGATTGACCCAGGTTCTCTGCATGAGCAACAAGTGCTCTTAACAGCAGAGCCAACTCTCCAGCTCCAGAACTTAAAACCATTCTGAAGCTTGGCTTTGACATTCAGCACCCACAGGGATCTAGTCCCTAGGGGTGGACAGAGAGAAGTCATACTCCGGACTCGCTAAATACATAACTGGGCTCAGTGGTAGAGAACTTGCCTAGAATTTTTGAGGCCCTGGGTTTGAACTTTAGTGTACACACACACACACACACACACACACACACACGAGGTAGGGGAGTGTACAGAGAGGTGGGGGGCATAACTGGATTCCAACATGAATTATTTAAGTATGCTATTATTCAAGTGAAAAATAATTTCTGAAGTTGACATTGCTTTGTGTTTTCCTTCTCTAATGCAATCATGTGGTTTTATTGGAGCTTTTTAATTAGTCACGGTCTTCCAGAGAAACATAAACACATACATACTTATCAGTGATGGTATAAAGAATTGGTTCACACAGCACTGAATCGCAGCAGGCCTGAAGTCTCTGACACACAGGCAGCTGGAATTTCAGGGGAGAAGAGAGGTAATTGGAACCCAAGGGCAGTCTGGAAGCACGATCGTCACCTTCCTAGCCTTCAGCTGTTGTCTCATAAAGCTTCAGCTGACTGAACGCCCCACCTTTTGGAGGGCAGGCTTGTGCTTTATTGAAAGCCCACTGATTGAAATTTAAAATTTAAAATACCCTCACAGTCATATCTAGATGGACATTTGAACAAAATTTGGAATTGTAGTCCAGATGAGTCAGAACATATAACTAATTTAAAACACAGAGTTTTTGTTTTATTTCATTACGGGCTCTCACCGTGTGTTTGTGCTGGGGCTTACTATATAGACTGCACTAGCTTCAAACTCAGAAAGATCACCTGCCTCAAACTCAGAATTTTTTATGTTAACAAATGGAACACTTAGTTGAACACCATGACTATACATGTTGGTTTGAAGGAAATATTCATACCAGATCAAATCATGACATTAAAACATCCACTTTGGGGCCAAGGAGATGGCTTAACAGTTAAAAGTGCCTGATGATAGGAGTTTGATCCTTGGGACCCACAAAGTGGAAAAAGAGTCTGACTTCCAAAAATTGTCCTCTGAACCCCACACATGAACTCCCACTTTTGCCCACATACATACATGTAGACATACACACAAAAGAAAAAAAATAGATTTTAGTAAAATTTTTATTTTTTGACCGGACGGTGGTAGCTAGTGCACGCCTTTAATCCCAGCACTTGGGAGGCAGAGGCAGGCGGATCTCTTGAGTTTGAGGCCAGCCTGGTCTACAGAATGAGTTCCAGGACAGCCAGGGCTATAGAGAGAAACCCTGTCTTGAAAAACAAAAACAAAAAAATATTTTTTTTTTTGTGTGTGCATGGATGTTTTGTCTGAAAGTATGTTTGTATACCATGTGAGTACCTGATGCCCTTGGAGGTCAGAAAAGGGAAATGGATCCCCTGGGACAAGAGTTACAGACAGATGTGAGTTGCTATGTGGGTGTGGAAACTGAACCCAGGTTCTCTGAGTGAGCAACAAGTGCTTTTTTTTTTTTTAAGTAACGGTTGAACTATCATCTCTCCAGCCCCCAAAGATTTATTTATTTTATTTATACAAGTACACTGTAGCTGTCTTCAGACACACCAGAAGACGGCATCAGATCCCATTATAGATGGTGTGAGCCACCATGTTGTTGCTGGGAATTGAACTCAGGACCTCTGGAAGAGCAGTCAGTGCTCTTAACGGCTGAACCATCTCTCCAGCTCCAGTATGTAAAAACATTCTAAAGCTCGTCTTTGGTGCTTTGACATTTGGCATACACACTAATCCCTACGGGTGGACAGGGAGAGATCATACTTTCCTGCCAGTCTCCCAAGCCCACTGTCCCAGTCTCTGATCCCTCATCCCCACAGCTGGGGGTTGTGACCCATCGGAACACTAGATCCACTGCAGTCCTTTCCTTTTACAGAAGGGGAAACACTTGGATAAGGTTCATTATGAGACTCTGTGTGGTATTTTAAGACATCTAATTATAAACGTAATGTGCTACAAAAAAAATAATAAAATTCACATGGTCCAGGTGACATGTCGATTAGAGCAATCCTTGACCAATACTATTCTAAATGACAGTCCAAAGTTTAACTAATTGACATGCACCTTGAACTATACCACAGCAATTTCTAATTAACACTAGTTTAAATATTTACTGCATAGATCACTCTACAGATGCACACTATAGACCTTTGTAAACCTCACTGCAATGAAAAAGTGACAATTCATAAAAACAACACCAACAAAAACAAAGAAGAAAGAATAAAGGCAATTACTATGCACAGAGGCCTTTTCACAGTCAAATGGTGTCAAATGATTACGATATCATCTGCTTGGGGTGGCAGGGGTTTACCAACCCGAGTGGTTTTAGTTCTTGGAACTTACCAACAATTGCCTTCTGGCCCAGTTAATTTTATGTTCTGATTTGGCTGGGCCATGATATCCAACTTTTGGCCAAATATGAGTATCGTTTGTAATGTTTTTCTAAATATAAGCGGCCCATCCATGAGTGCAACCCAGTTCAACAGCTGGGTTACTTCCGTATGCGTATCTCAGTCCACACGCTTAAAGAGAAAAACAGATTAGGAAAAGAGATGAAGTGAGGGTTTGGCTCAGCTGTTGGGAGCTTGCCCAGTGTGAAGAAAGACCTGGGCACAATTCCCAGCGTGGAGCGGGGGATGGGGCCTGGGGGTAGGAGCAGGCAGTGATCAAAATTAGACTGTTCTGTTTCTCTCCAAGGGACCACCATATCCCTGAAAATTACGTCGTCCTAAAAACGTCTGTTTAAGACTCGTTCATGCCATCACAAATCTTGCTGACTGTTCTCCCAACAGCAGTGTCCCAAGTAATTATGTTTCCCATGCCTTCGATTGCAACAGACCGGTAGTCTCACACCCAGCAGGGATGCGCAAGGCCCCAGTACTGGAACCCAGCCGTGTTTCCCCCGATGCCGCGGTGCAGCTCGGGATACAGGTGGAGCCCCGCCTTCGGGGACCTTCTGGGCGGAGCCCCCGGGTTGTGACCTGCGGCGTCTAGGCCGGGCATCCACTGTCTTCCGCTCGCCACAGAGCCGGGCAGGCAAGGGATAGCGATGAGCTGGGAGCTGCTGCTGTGGCTGCTGGCGCTTTGCGCGCTGATCCTGATCCTGGTGCAGCTCCTGCGCTTCCTGCGGGCGGATGCGGACCTGACCTTGTTGTGGGCGGAGTGGCAAGGGCGACGCCCAGGTGAGCACCCTCAACTGCTTGAACTCTAAGGGAGAGCCCTTGCTGCGAGTGGCGGAGGAGCGTCCTGATCTCCGCTGATAGTGAGCAGGACGGAGGTCCCTCCAGATTGGATGGAACCTCTGTTGCCAAGCCGAGCCTTGCCCAAGGGCTGAGGGTCCTGGAGGAAGAGGCAGGGGCTAAACAGGCAGTACTCACTCTGTCGCTTGTCTTAATTAGAAAATGGCACTGAACTGTCATCCAGACTAGGATAGAAAACGTCAAACTCCAAGAGAGCGCTGCAATCCTCTGATGCCAGCAGGACTTCTTCAGTAGGACTCCAGAGATCCCGGGACACTCTCAGGGAGGGCACCATGGAGAGCAGAGTGTGTCCCTTGCTTTGTAAGAGGCCCAGTTGTCTGTTCATTGTTAATCCCGAACATTTTTTTTTTTTTTTTGATTTTCAAGACAGGGTTTCTCTGTGTAGTCCTGGGTGTCCTGGAACTCACTCTGTAGACCAGGCTGGCCTCGAACTCAGAAATCCACCTGTCTCTGACTCCCAAGTGCTGGGATTAAAGGCGTGCGCCACCACCACCCGGCCATCCCGAACATTCTTTAATCCTGCGCTTTTTACTCTCCCTAGGAACCTATCACTAGGTTAAAAATTTCACAGAAAAAAGCTCTGAACTGACATTATGCCAGGAGGGAGATCATTCTGGGTACATTAAGGCACGTTTCACCTGCTCCACTTTGGTCTGTGGCTTGTTTGGTGTTAGATCTTCACTTAATACACGATTGACATGCTTTGATATATCAGTTCACAGATGCTGCTGTGTGTTACACCATGTGGGCAATGTGCTCCGTGTGTCATAAACAGCCTCTGACCGTTGGAGTGAACAATTCTTATAACATGGGCATTATTGTATTGTTTTTCAGTTAAAGACATTGACAAAGAAAATCCTGCCCTAGGTAGGCTTTTAAAGTGGAATCCCACTATTTATGGTGAAAAATACACAGAGCGGAAAAACACACAAAGCACCTGAGAAAATGTCCTTTGAAGTAGCTGGTGACTCAGAAGGTACTGCATTCAATGTCAAGACTAGGTGACACATGGGTCTTGGAGACTGAAAAGATAGAAGATAGTATTTTATGTCCCTCCCAAACTCTGGCAGGCGTCCTTGCTGTCTTATTTCTGAAGCTGCATTTACTTGGCTGTAACCACCACCGCAGTACTGACAAATGCAATTGCACAGTGTGCTTGTGAATTCAGTGCTGCAAAACTGGAAATGCATGGCTGTGGCCTGGAGACTGTCTCTCATTGTTGAGGGCAGGAATCCTAACTACCTCACAGATTTGTTAACTGTAACTCTTCACTGAGCATTGTTTAGACAGATGGGTATGTGTCAGCTCACTGCCATCAGGTGCCTGTGGGAGTTGTGTTTGGCCTCGTTTATTTAAATGGAAGATTGGACTAAAATCAGTTTATAAATTATATGATCGTATAAAATTATTGACACATTAATTATGACTGAAATGTAGGTGTGTTTAGTCTTACAGAAGCCAGAGAAGACAGGATGTAGGGAGGGTTTGGCAGCTGTCTCAGTTGTAGGGAAACAACTTCCACATTTGTGAGATGAAGGAGGACAGAGTTGCTGCCTCGGTGGATTTAATAGACTAATGTGGATAACGTACTCCTGAAGACCTCAGATTTCTGAGGAACTCAGACTCCATGACGTTCTTGTAACGGTTTTTAATATGGAATTGTGTTAAGCTCATAGACAAGAATGAAGTAAGGCTAGCCTAGAGAGTCTTACTGCTCCCTGTCATGGAACAAGTTAGAGCCCACAAGAGACCACGCTTGAGGTCTGGTGTGTGTAACAGAGTCACAGAAGTTAGTAGGCCTCCAGATCTTAGCACAACTGATGCCATAAACTCCATTCAGAACATAAAACAGCACCACCTGCCAAAACAAAGACCTGATCCATTGAAGTCCATGGTCTTGGGGAAGTCTCTAAATGGACTAACCTTGCTTTTTAGCTTCTGTAGTTCTGCTTCTGGAATATGCCAACCCAGAATATAATGTTTATGCTTAAAAGCTCATCCCAAGAAAGGCCTGAGGCTGTGCTGGAATCCCAAACACCCAGTATAGTTGCCAGAAGGCTAATAAAGACTTTCTATTGGCTTTAACCCATGTTCGAGCAGTCTTCTCTGGTGAGTACTCCACAACCATGTGACCCGCAGTCAAAGCTGCTTGCTGCATAGGCTTGAGGACTTGAGCGCCATCCTGCACGCCACAAAAAGGAAGAAAAGAACCGGCTTCTCAGATTGTCCCCCTGACTGCCAGCATGCACCAAGGCACACGCACACGCACCCTGCCGTGCACATGCACACAGTCATTATAATAATGAAATTTTAAAAATTAAATCCAGGAAGAGGATTAGGGCAGGGGACCACACTGCTAGGAGGGTGGCACTTATGGTTCGGAGGCAGGAGGAGGCACTTATCTGTGTGTGCTTCAGGCAAACAGCAAGATACTGTCTAAACAACAACAGCAGCAGCAACAACAACAGAAGTTTATATCACACCATCGAGCAACATATGGTATTTTCAAAGACATCTGTGGTTTCACTTCAGAAATTAGAATTTATTGCCTTCTCATTTAATAGAGAAGGTAATGAGTTTCTAGTCACTAGCTTTAATTTGTAAATAAGCAGATAAATTGAGTGAAACCATATAGTAATGAGGCTTAGCTTCAAATAGATTCTAGTGGATTTACCAAGATTCCAAAATATACAACATACGGTGTAGGCTGCTTATTAACAATGTGGTTCCTTTCATGCTTTTCTGGAATTTTTTTGTTTTTTTTGAGATAGGTTTTCTCTGTATAGCCCTGACTGTCCCAGAACTCACTCTGTAGACCAGGCTGACATACAACTAACAAAGATTTGACTGCCTCTGCCTTCTGAGTGCTGGGATTAAAGGTGTGTACCACCACTGTCTGGTGTCATGCTTTCTAAGAAAACTCTGGTAAATGATGCTTTCTTAGAATACTTGAAATCTGTCCATCCATCCATCCACCCATCCATCCATCCATCCATTAGATATATCTATTCATTTATTTTGAGACAAGGTCTTTGTATATCAAACTGTGCTCCAGCTGACTATGTAGCCAAGAATGGCTTTGAACTTCTTACCTCTTGATCCTTCCAACTTCTGGTATTACAGACATGTGCCACCATGCTGTTTATAGAGGTGCTCTGAGGAAAGCATTCTCACAGCTGAGTGGATCCCCCTATCAGGACACTTGACATTTTATGCTCCAAATATTAGATCTTCATATTCATATTTAGTGGTATTTTTAATTTTTTTAAATTCCACTCATGTTTTACTACTCCTTGGTAAATGGGTACCATCCATTGCACACTATCCCCCCTGTAACCCTCTTCCTTCTTCAACAGAATGGGAGCTGACCGACATGGTGGTGTGGATTACTGGAGCGTCAAGTGGCATTGGCGAGGAGCTGGCTTTTCAGTTATCTAAACTCGGGGTCTCTCTGGTGCTGTCAGCCCGAAGGGTGCAGGAGCTGGAGCGGGTGAAGAGAAGATGTCTGGGTGAGTCAGTTCCCAACAACAGTCATGCTTCCTAGCAGTGAGAACCCAAACTCAGCGCAGCTTTGGAATTGAGGGATGGGCGATTGTCCTGCGCAGTTCGCGCTGGCTCTAGAGCTTCCGGTTGCCCGTGCGCGTGCGTACTGCCCAGACCTCCTCTTCTGTCACCCCTTAAGCAGTGGAGCTTGCTTGGCTTTTTCTTCTTTCCGGCCACCCTTTTATTATTGTTTTTATACCAACTTTTGATACTGAGGGGATGAGCAAGCCCCAGATCTCAAGCACTGGTGGACTTTAGTGATCAAATAACGCATTTTTTTGCTTCAGGAGAACAGGCGCTCATGAGTACAACTAATGGAATGTAGTTAGGAATGATTCTTATTCATTTTGCCTTATGTCAGATATTACATAAGTGGTGTGTGTGTGTATATGTCTGTTATTCTTTCGTTATCCTTTGCTGTGCTGACTACATCCACCCAGTGATATAGTCTTTGCCCCAACTCAGCACAGTTATAAGGCTCTCTTCATGACGTTGCTTTTGCAAACCTCTTGTATTTTAGTTCTATGCTTTTTTCTATGGTCATTAGGCCTCTTCCACAGGACTTGCAGAGAGGATACGTATGCCAGCAATGCTGAGCTGCTGTGAGGATCGCTGCCTTCCGTTCCTCTGTGTGGTCGGTAGAATCCTTTCCGTGTTTTAAGTCATGTTCTTTCGTGTCTTTGCCCTCAGAGACAAAGAACATGCTCTTCTCACTTTATATGTACTTGCTTGTTTTTCTAACTGATATTTTTTATTTTATATTAAAAAGTCCAGAATGATCCAACTCAGTTGTCCTTCTGGTGATCAGAAATAGAAAGAAGCAATTATGTCTCAATATGTTTTTAGGTAGGAGTTGTCTGATGTAGCCGCCTGTGGCCACAGACCAACTGGGATCACCCGAAAGGGAGGCTGGAAATGAAAAAAGGGATGGAAGGGCGAGAGAAACATGAAGCCATGACTAAGTTTTCTGATCAAGGCTGGAAGTTTAATATTCAGCTCTTCTAATTTAAAGGGAAAGCCCCACCGAACCCCTTCTTGTTTCAGCCGGAGATGGGTGGGGGAGCCCATCCTTAGTCACTGCTGGAGATGTCTCAGGCAAGCTTAGCAGGCAATCTATTCTTGTAAGTTCCTGTAGCAGGCTGTGTGTTCAGCCAAGGTAGGTAACTCCACCTAGGCCCTATTATTTGGTCTATTGTGGTAAACAAGGTCTTTTAGGCCTGCTCAAGGCTGGGGGAGGGCACAGTCTGAAGGACTGCATGTCTTTATTTACCTCCTGGAGTTCTTGGTCTAGGGGAAGAAGCTTCTATGTACCATCCACTACTGGCCTTCTCAGCTTCTTACTGATTTATAGTATAGACCCCTCTTTTGTGTGTGTGTGTGTGTGTGTGTGTGTGTGTGTTTCAAGATAGAGTTTCTCTGTGTAGCCCTGGCTGTCATGAACTCACTCTGTAGACTAGAATCCAGACTGGCTTTGATATCTGAAATTTACCTGCTCTGCCTCTGCTTCCTGAGCACTGGGATTAAAGGCATGCCCTATCACCACCTGGTATACGCTATAAACTTAAATAAAAAGATTTATTGTTAGTTATGTGTGTATGTGTGAGTCTGTTCGTGTGAGTGCAGGTGCTCTTGGTGTTGTGTTTATAAAAAGATAAAGAGATAAAGAGTATGTTCTTTGGGTGTGTGGAGAGGTATGGGAGAAGGGGATGTCTCAGCGGGCCCATGACGAGGCATCTCTTCCCCCTGAGGGACCAGTCACACACCCGTATAACATAGAATAGAGTTTATTCAGGGCATGGGGAGGGGAGCCAGGAGGGTAGTAGAGGCAGAAAGAGAGAGAGAGGGAGAGAGAGACAGAGAAAGAGAGAGAGAGAGAGAGAGAGAGAGAGAGAGAGAGAGAGAAGAGGAGTAGAGGAGTAGAGGCCTGCCATGACCACGTGCCACGTGGACACGTGGAGGAGAGAGGGGTAAGGGAAGGGGGGAGGGGGCAGAGAGAGGCTACAGGCAAGAGATCAAGAGATTAAGAGAGAGTCAGAGGGTAACAGAGTGAGGAGGGGGCAAGCAGCCCCTTTTATAGTGGGCTGGACTACTTGGCTGATCCCAGATAACTGTGGAGGTGGAGTTTAGAATACTAACACTTGGAGGCCACATCGGATCTCCCTGGACATAGAATTATAGGTGCTTGTGACATGGCTGCTAGGAATTAAACTCAGGTCCTCTGAAAAAGTGGTGCATGCTCTTACCCACCGAGAGCTTGCACAGCACACTGTCTTCCCCTTCAGTGAGAGATGCTGAGGTAGTGACTCCTAGTTCACTGCCGCCTTTTTGTGGGGTAGAGGTTAAATTTAAGGATGCTGAGTTCAGTGAAACTGTGGGGTGGCTTGCTTACTGTTCATGCATCTTTTTTTCAGAGAATGGCAATTTAAAAGAAAAAGATGTACTGATTCTGCCCCTTGACTTGACCGACACAAGTTCCCATGAGGCAGCGACCAAAGCTGTTCTGCAGGAGTTTGGGAGAGTAAGTTTCAGTCTGTGTTCACGAAGCATGGACCGTATTGCTCATTGTTCGTTTGTCTCTGCAAAGAGCTGCCAAAGAGCTTTCCAAAGTGGATCCCCTTCAAAGGGATGAGACAGACCCAGCACTGAGGAGAGGACAGGGCTGTGAACTAGCTTTAGCTACTTAGCACTTCCATCCCTTCCCAGGAAGTAATTTCCCCATGAAGCGTGGGTGAAGTTAATATCTACTGATGCTTTTCTTTTTCTGACACTGGTTACTTCAAAGGGAAATTCCACAGGTGAATTTTGCTTATTCTCCCTTCCTTCCTTCCTTCCTTCCTTCCTTCCTTCCTTCCTTCCTTCCTCTTCCTCTTCCTC
>NW_021604585.1:2242261-2265810 GCF_004785775.1 Grammomys surdaster | reverse complement strand
CCTCCTCCTTCTTCTTCTTTTGTGACTTGCCATTCTGGAACTCACTCTGTAGTCCAGACTGGCCTTGAACTCATGAGATCCGCCTGCCTCTGCCTCACAAGTGTAGGAATTAAAGATGTGGGCTGCAACATCTATTTTCCCTTATTTCATTTTATTTTTTAGCTGATACTAGAATCACCACTGTCCCATTTTACTCTTCAGGTTAATAATGTAAGCAATCGTTTTCTTAGGCTGTCTTTAAGAACTGATTTTCTGATTCTTAGATTGACATTTTGGTCAACAACGGTGGAAGATCCCAGCGTTCCTTAGTTCTAGAAACCAACTTGGATGTCTTCAAGGAGCTGATAAATACAAACTACATAGGGACGGTGTCCTTGACCAAGTGCGTTCTGCCTCACATGGTTGAGAGGAAACAAGGCAAGATTGTTACTGTGAACAGCATTGCGGGAATTGCATCAGTGGCCCTTTCCAGTGGTTACTGTGCCAGCAAGCATGCTCTTCGGGTAAGGTGGCTCACACTTAACTGAGAAAACTGACCACTTTGTGTGTTTGGGGCATAATAAGACTTTGAGTGGATGTGCTGATTGGAACTGGGCCTTAAGCATGAGACTGAGGCAAGAGAAGCTGACATTTCTCCTTAATAATAAACGGAATGTCTGCGGCACACCTGCGTAGACCTCATCACCCCATCAGTTCAGGCTTTGAGCACCTGTCCTGTAGCACATGCTGTACGAGACCCTGGGGATGTATGAGGACAGGCATTCTTCCCTTGGATGATCTAGTCAGTGTTCCACCTTTCACCTTACTCCCACTCCACCATGCCAGGACGTGCAGGTTTTGTGGTCCTAGGTCTGTGACTTCCTCTTCCTTCCCCTTTCCTTGCTCCTTGTTTTCTGTCATCTCATCAGAGACTAGTTAGTCCTGGGCCAGTCCCTCTTAGGGAGCACGTGACTCTAATTCTTACGGTTTCTTTGGAAGAAGACATGCTGACTAGGTCAATGACTAAGAGGAAAGCTCAATTTATGTTACATATCTGGTGACACTGAAACAGCTGAATGGAACGAGCTTTTCATTTTGGCTTGAGAGTAAATGTGAAGAAATAGTAGATTCCATACGACAATAAGGAAACACATGTTGCAGAAGGAGAGTTTTAGTGCCATGTTCCACCACTGGCATAGCGAGACTCAGTGGTACAGGTCACCATGCTTTCACAGGAACTGAAGATGTAGTTAGCAGGACCAGCGGTGCATAGGGATGAGGGACTGCAGCTCGGATGCTCTCCTCAGATTTAGTAAGAGCCTGTCAGTCAACCTCCTGTAAAGTCAGTCTCACCTCAGCCAGGCAGATGCAGTTGAGTACAGACCCAACCCATCTGTTGGCTGTTGACACGTAGTCTCATAAGACTGCAAGATACTGTCAACAAAACATAGGTAAGCTGTCTGGCCTGCCCTCCGAGACTTTCTGTTTATTATTGAGTTGGATCCCCTGGCAAAATGTGGGCAGTGATATCAGAAGTTATAGCAGTACTTAGGTAGAGGAAATGCTGAGGCGAGAGGCTTTTCTGTTGTTCTGGGACTATCTTTTCTAGCACAGGCTGATCTTGAGCTCCAAAGCCTGCCTTTATCTCTCAAGAGCTGGCCTCACAGGCACTCACCACCATGTCCCAGGAAGCCTTTTTAAAAAACACATTTTCTTTTCATATTTCTAGAAGTTACAGTGAACTTAAAAAAAAAAAAAGTATTTATTTGGCCGGGCGGTGGTGGCGCACGCCTTTAATCCCAGCACTTGGGAGGCAGAGGCAGGCAGATTTCTGAGTTTGAGGCCAGCCTGGTCTACAGAGTGAGTTCTATAGGACAGCCAGGACTGCACAGAGAAACCCTGTCTCGAAAAACCAAAAAAAAAAAAGTATTTATTTATTCTTATATTTTATGTCTGTGTACCACATGCATGCACCCATGGAAACCAGAAGAGGGCACTGAATCCCCTGGAACTGGAGTTAGAGATGGCTATGAGCTGCCATGTGGATCCTGGGAGCCAAACCTACAAAGAGCAACAAGTGCTTTAAACTACTAAGCTATCTCCCATCTCTGACAGTATACTTTTCATCTCTGAAGTGTGCGCACAATATGCCAGGAGAGGGCTCAGTGTCTGGGCTGGCTTCTTGATTCTGTCTTGCTTGCTGTAGAGGCAAGAAGGTTAAAAGTGTAGGAATTCTTCATTCTTTTACTAAACATTTTGTTTTGGAGCATTTCTGAGGTAGGCATTGTGTGACTTTTTATGACACTATTTCTGGGGAGACATGAACAACATCTGCTTATCCCAGATAAGGAGCAGGTGACAAGACCAAAGTATGGATACCACCAAAGTTCAACTTAGCAAACCAATGAATTTTATTGGAGTTACTTACAGATGTTCGGGTGAGGATTACTTACAGAACAGAAATGACCTAATGGCAGCTGCATCACTAAAGCCCACCCCAGTATGGGTGATAGCTCACAAAAGCTGGGAAACTGTGAGCACACTACACAGCCTGCAGGCAGCTCAATAGATTGGAGAGTGTTTTTTCCAAGTAGCTCAGTTGGTCTGAGCCTTTCCCAGACAGTTTGTCTTGTCTCTGTTTCTGACAACTAGCTCAGCTTGTCTGAGAGCATCTCTATGCAGTCCTGACAGCATATATGTGCTTGGGGTGGGAGGGGCCTAGTGAATCTAGTCAATTTCAGGGACTTCCTGAAGTTATTTTGAGTTGTTTACTTTCTGAACCTAAGGAATTTTGCTGCATGATGGAATGTTTCATTTCTCCTCTGAACATTCTATTTTACCTACTTTCAAACATCTTGCATCTGAAGGGGTTTCCCTCCAAAGTTTTAATATCAAACAAAACTGCTACACAAAAATCAGTCTGACAGAGGGAACCCCCATCACCTCTGTACTAGTTAGGAGTTGGGGTTTAGAGCAGACAGCTATTTAATGTTGTTAGATCATGTACAAATGAACCTTGCCTTTTAGAGTCTCAGTGCTGCTTGTTGATTTGTTTTGATTTTCCCTGATAGTCCCACAGAGCCATCTTGGCCTCTAACTTCCTTATTTTCTGAAGATGGCTTTGAACCTCTTTTTTTTTTTGTTTTGTTTTGTTTTTTCGAGACAGGGTTTCTCTATGTAGCTCTGGCTGTCCTGGAACTCATTCTGTAGACCAGGCTAGCCTCGAACTCTCGAACTCAGAAATCCACCTGCCTCTGCCTCCCAAGTGCTGGGACTAAAGGAATGCACCACCACTGCCTGGCCTGGTCCGTGTTTTTGAGTGCAGAAGATTTAGCTTGATCTTTGGAAGGGACCTTACAGTAGGGTGGTCACATTGTATTTGTGACTAGGCATAGGCCTAGTGATTGGCTTAAGAAAGACTAAATAAAAGAATAATGTAGGCTGGGCGGTGGTGGCGCACGCCTTTAATCCCAGCACTTGGGAGGCAGAGGCAGGTGGATTTCTGAGTTCGAGGCCAGCCTGGTCTACAGAGTGAGTTCCATGACAGCCAGGGCTAAACAGAGAAACCCTGTCTCGAAAAACCAAAAAAAAAAAAAAAAAAAAAAAAAAAAAAGTAATGTAAACCGAGAAACTGAATTTTGCTATTCTTCTTACTTGTTTTTCTCCTTCTTTGCTCAATATCTTCACATTTGGTCTTTTTGGGGCTTGAAGAAGAAGGCCCTGCCAGGGATTCTGTGGTGAGCAATGGACTCTTTTTGGGAGTGGGAGATGGGAAGGCATGCAGGTTTCTTCATGGGAGTCTTTCCCTTCCTTACCTGCTCTAATTACATTGCTAACAGAAAACAGTTGCCAGACAGTGAATCATTAGTCCTGCTGGAGCTGAGATGTCTGCTGGAGATCATTTCTAGGCTTATAGTTTAAAATGCCTAATGGATGGAGCTGGAGAAATGACCCAGCCGTTCGTTAAAGGCATGCACTACTCCTGCACAGGACCTTGGTTCCCAGCACCCAAGTTGAGGGCCTCACATCTGCCTGTAACTCTAGTTCCAGAGGATCGATCAGCAGCAGCCTCATTCCACTTGAGTAGAAGGGTTGCAGCTCTGAGGGGGAAGGCTTCCCCAGTGGAGGGATGCAGCTCTGACAAGGAGGCTTCCCAGATGGAGGCGTTACAGCTCTGCCCTGAGTGGTATCTTGGTAATTAGGAGTCAAGGAATACCACGAAATCACATTACACAACAAACCTCACAGAAGAGACTTCCTGGGAGGAAAATATCCCAGGAAGGTGGCTACCTCTGCACCAACGAGAACAGGGCAGTAGACAGTCTTTATATAGGGTTTCTTGGTGTGTGTGTGTGTAGTGGTGGTGGTGGCCGCAGAGTTTTTCAGAGTGGAAATTTCCAGAGTGGGAATTGGTAGAATTTCAAGCCAAGCCCGGGGATTGGTGGGTTTTAGTAGATTTTCAAATCTGGAAGTGTGTAACGTACACACACACACACACACACACACACACACACACACTTCAAATTAACAAAAATAAATCTTAAAAAAAAAAAACCTTAATGGAGCCACACTTAGTGGCTCAGGCCGATAATCCTAGGCACTTGGGAGGCAGAGATAAGAGATTTGAACATTTAAGACTGCAAATAAGTCCAAAGCTAGTTTGGCAAACTTAGCTAGACCACTGTCTCCAAATGAATTGTAAAAACTGTGCTGGCAAGATGGCGCAGTAGGACAGACTGCCGTCAAGCTTGAGAGGCTGCACTTCCGCTCTTCCCTCCACACTGCTCTGGCATGCCACCCCCAAAGAAAGAAATACATTTTTCTACTGTAAAAAGCACCAGAGATATAAGTGTTAGAGCCCTTGCCTAATGGATGCAAGGTCATAGGTTCAATCACTAATACTGCAAGATTTAAAACAAGAAATGATTGTATAAATAAACAGAGCCTGGTAGGCGTACATCAATGTTCTAGAGTGTCTGTTAGGATAGCCTATTTCCTTTTTTATCTTTATCCTTTCCTTTTTTTTCTTATGTTTTTGTTTTGTGGTCCTTAGGGTTTTTTCAATGCCCTCGACAGTGAGCTTCTCAAATATCCAGGCATAACACTTTGCAACGTTTACCCAGGGCCTGTGCAGTCCGACATTGTGAAGAACGCCCTAACTGAAGAAATAACAAAGGTAAAAAATCTAGGAGAGAAAAATCTTCATCCTTTCCTGGCTACGTCTGCTTTATCGTGTATATCAGAATCACGTATATCAGAATCATAATATCGTGTCAATCAGGTGGCTATACAGAAAATGGTGTTCAGTACTTGGTAGTGCCTTGTTTTAACACCAGCTAGTGGCATTGCCAGACTTCCACTTACAAGTGGTTCACCAGTATAGATCTACCACTCTTTTTTGTTTTTTCTTTCTTTCTTTTTTTTTTTTTTGGCTTTTTGAGACAGGATTTCTCTGTGTATCTCTGATTGTCCTGGAACTCACTCTGTAGACCAGGCGGGTCTCAAACTCAGAAATCCACCTGCCTCTGCCTCCCAAGTGCTGGGATTAAAGGCATGTGCCACAACTCTTACTAAGAAAGTCCTTGTATCTCTTTCCATTTCCTCCCCATGATTCCATTTGCTAAACATAAGGTGTATTTTATGTTGTGTGGTGCTGGCCACTGAAGCCAGGGCCTCATCATTCTAGATCATATTACCTCTGGACTGTACATTCTTAGCCCCTACTGTAAATCTTGGTAATTTGATATTTCTGAAAGTATGATAGCAAAATAGGCGTTTGCGCCCTATCACGAGATGATTGTGAATACGAGTAGAGAGCCTTCAGCATGTGCGCTCTTACCTGGTCAATGCCTCGCTCCTCTAGGCGCTTTGCAGTATCGTAATTTAGAACCCTCCAGTAGCACCTATGAAGACTCCAGTTGACAGGTCGCATTCTGAGAGTCCCGCTGCCAGGTAGCCTGTAGGTCCTTCCTAGATAATATTTGCATGAAACTGTCAGGACCCTCAGTGTCTACTTCTTGTTGACTTTCAGCCCATGAGAAACGATATAGACCAGAGTTACAAGATGCCAACGAGTCGCTGTGTGCGACTGATGCTCATCTCCATGGCCAATGATCTGAAGGAAGTTTGGATCTCTGACCATCCTGTGTTGTTGGGGGCATACATATGGCAGTATATGCCAACCTGGGCCTTATGGCTAAACTGCAAGTTGGGGAAGAGAAGAATGCAAAACTTTAAGAATAATTTGGTAAGAACAAATTTATCTATTTCTTCACAATGTTGTATGGGTCCTGGGGAAAGTAGTTTTCAAAGTTCTTAAAAGATTTGTTGTTGTTGTTGTTGTTGTTTTTCTGACTCCACACCAGTCTCATGAATAAAATGCCAAAGAATGTAGAACAAATTCTGTACCCATACAGCATATCTGATGGCTTATTACATGACTTCTAATCTGGAAGAGTTAAATTTGTATAGGATAAAATCAAAACAAAGGTTGTCAGTATCTCTTTTTTCATCAGTGTTTGAACCTTTGCATATCTATCTTTGTCTGGAGACCTGCCTGGCAAACCAGAAGGTCTCCCATGGCTCAGAATTGCTTAGGTGACTGAAGGGTCTTTCAAGATAGCCCAGCAGTCAAGTAAGAAGCTGTGGTAGGTGGAGATTCTTGATAAAGGTGCCTTTTGTGTAACAATAGAACAAGGTGATCTGGTTCAGTCCCAGGGAGGCTGCTCCCCCACTGAATTCCGGATAAGAAGCCTGAATTCTTCTCGAAGTGCCTCTCAGTCTTCCATGGGTCCTCCCCAGCAACCTGCCAACACCAGCAATTATTTTTGTCTGTCTTTGGGTAAATTCTTGGATGAGTAATTGCTTATCCTTCCCAAACAATAAACCACATTTAGGGCGCCTTGTTTTATCTTGCAAACAGTGTATCAAAAACCCATAAATAATTTTAGAGTCACATCCAAGTATTTATTTTCTTCTCTCTCCCTTTTCCCTCCCTCCCTCCCTCCCTCCCTCCCTCCCTCCCTCCCTCCCTCCCTCCTTCCCTCCCTCCCTCCAATAAATATTCCTGAGTACCCTTGCCCTCCTTACATAGACCAAACTGGCCCCAGACTTGGAGAGCTCCCTCTGCCTATGCTTCCCAAGTGCTGAGATTAACAGCATGCACCAGCATAATCAGCCAGATATTTAAATCCTAGACACTCTGATCCCTTTTGTGTAGTCGTAGGCTATCAGGTTATCAGTGGGTGTGATCCAGAGAAGTAAGAACACTTACTGTTTTAAGAGTAGAAAAGAGCTGGGTGGTGGTGGCGCACGCCTTTAATCCCAGCACTTGGGAGGCAGAGACAGGCGGATTTCTGAGTTCGAGGCCAGCCTGGTCTACAGAGTGAGTTCCAGGACAGCCAGGGCTACACAGAGAAACCCTGTCTTGAAAAAACAAACAAACAAACAAACAAACAAGAGTAGAAAAGAATTGATGCCATTCTTGCCACGTGGAGAAAATAAAGACGCTAAGCCCAAGGACAGTATTTGCTAGTGCATGTAGATATTGCTTGTGATGTTTTACTCCCAATTAAAGTGTTTGCTGGAGGCTTACAAAACTCCGTATTGGGTGAATGATGATACAGGTCATTAAACGGAGACACTTGGTTGTCAAATACGGGTCAAGAAGAGGGTCATTAAACGGAGACACTTGGTTGTCAAATACAGGTCAAGGTCTGGTTCTGGTTCATGCTACTCTTGTTCTTTTACAGGATCCAGACTTGCCTTATAATATCTGGAAGACAAAGAGAGATTGAAACAACCACCGGGGATGTCTGAACCGCTTGTTGAGAATTATAAACAGCATACATACAATTAGCTTGCACACAGAAGGCACGCCAGTGACTACTTTTGGGTTTAATTTTTGATACAACTTTCTATTCAATATGTAATAAATAATAAAGAAAACCTTGTCCTGTATCTTGCATTTGTACAAAAGAGTATGTGGTACCTTTTTGAATAAAATAACATTTAATATATTTAAGAATGCAAACTTGACTACGGTTAAAAACCTAGCTGACGTTGTCTCAATTCATTTGTGCTTCTTAATGACCATACCACCCACTGGCTACCCGTAGACCTCATACATATACTTTTTACAGTTCTGGAGGCTGAGGAGCCCTAGATGAAGGCATCAGTGCCACTGGAGTCATGTCAGGGACCAGATCTCTGATCTCTGGCTCCAACATTGTGTTCTGTTGCTTCGTTCTCCAGAGAGGCACGTTGTAGCCTGAGCTGGCGGAAGACCTGGAAGGGCAGGACAAACCCGCTTCACCAAGCCTAATGTCTAGTTTGCTTCTTTTTCAGAACTGGGGGTTGAATCTAGAACCTTTGCACATGCTAGGCATACATGTTATGAAATGTAAGGTGGCATAATAATGTGGCAGGGTAAGGGACATCACTCAAGGTGACAGGCGTAGTATAAAGAGGATTTATAGAGGGGGAAGGGCGCAGGGACCTGAAAGGGGTAGAGGCAGAGAGAGGGGGTGGGGGGAGGACAGAAAGAGAGGAGGAGAAGAGACCTGGACCACGTGGGAACACAGAGAAAAAGAGGGTGGAAGAAGAAAGAAGCAGGACTGGTTGGAGGCAGTGACGCAAGTTGTTGGTAGGTAGCTGTTGGGCAGAGCCTAGCAGAGCTGTCTGTAAACCAAAAATTACACTCTACCACTGAGCTATACTGACCAAGCCTGCTCAGTCAGTCAACTGGTTCTCCAGCACAGGAGTGAGGATTAAAAGAAAAGAGGCAATTAGACAAAATTGCAGCATGACCCCAGCCAGTTCTGAGGCTGAAGGCAGGTTTGTTTAATTCAACTTTTCTTTTAAACCCTTTTAATTACATGCAAGTATTTAGGTCAGTTCTAGGTTGAGGAACCAACATTACAATAGAAACAAACAGTCAAGGAACAAACAAGGCAATATACAGAGTCCTGTGATCACCCCGTGATCACTCTCATGATCTGCTGGTTCTAAGGTCTCATCAGGATGACAAAGTATCTGAGCCTATTTCCCAGTCCTAGCCCACAGTCATATTCATGCCTGAGGGCTACTTCTTTGTTTTAGCCTAAGACTTGGATTCCTGACTGAAATTACTTCTCTGTGTTAGCCTAAAAATAGACTCCTGCCTGAACTTTCTTCCTTGTCATGGCCCAAAGTCAGATTCCTGCCTATTCCTTGCCTATTAAAGCCCATTTCCTTGTCCTTAGCCAATGTCAGATTCCTGCCAAGCAGCCCCAAAGGCTCTCCACACTATACCTTTAGCCCATTTTTAAAAAATCTTGTATTTTGCATATGTGAGTACAGGTCTGCATGCGGAGGTCAGAGGACAACCTTAAGGATCAGGCTTCAATGTTCCACTTCATTTGAGACAGCTTCCTGTTTACTGCTGCATATAGTAGACAAGCTGGCTTGCAAACTTCCAGGAAGTCTCCTCTCTCTGCCTCTCATGTCTCCATCAGAGCACTGAGCTAATGCAGTCACCAACACAGCTGGTTTCAGATGAGGTCTACGGATCCACGGTCAGGCCCGCATGCCCATGTGACAAGCCATCTCCTCGGTTCTACTTCTCCTTCATTTTCCACATTTTTGTCTTGAGACAGTGTCAGTAATTCGCCAACTGGTCTTGATCTCAACCTATAGCCTAGTCAATAATCAAGCTTGCAGTCTTCTTGCCTTAGCCTATCAGGGAGCTGGGATTAGAAGCCAGAATCAATAGGCCTGATCACTAAGCCCTTTTATATTTATTACTATGCTATTCATATATGTTATTTACTATAAATAACTATATTTACATATTTATTATTATATTTATAATATTTATATATTTTATATTTATTGTTATATACCTAATTCTACTCATGGCTCAATGTGTTCTCACAGGCCAGGCCTGTTACTATACTGTTGCACTGGGATTTTTCAACATTAGTTTTGGAGAGACCAAAAGCAATTTAAACCACAGCGATGTGAGTTATTGTACACAATGAGTGGATATAAAGCAGTATTTGGAACACCCCTTACCCAGAATGCTTATGCTGTCTTAAGAAGAGTGGACAGGTATGGATGACTAGCTTGAAACAGCTGATGGGATGTATAGCAGCCTGTGATATGCAGCGTGATCGAACCCCTGAGATATGCCATTGGCACATGAGACTGCTTGCTTACCTCGCTCCACATGGCAGCCACCGAGATAGGTGAGGTTTCTTACCGTTTATATCTGCAAGAGATGCTTAAAGGACTACGTGTTACTTTTCAAGATCTCAAAGCTATTTAGGCTCAAGTAAACAGTGTCACTTCTCTGAAGTAGAGAAAAAAATAAAAGAAGGAAAGAAAAGGAAGGAAGGAAGGAAGGAAGGGAGGGAGGAAGGAAGGGAGGGAGGGAGGGAGGGAGGGAGGGAGGGAGGGAAGGAGGAAGAAAAAGTCTCCCTGCTAGGCAGAGTCAAGGCAGGTCTCAGCCTATTGGTAGATTTCCTGGCCTGCTGAGGCATGGAATGGTAAGAGGAGGTGCACCTGAGACTCAAGGTAAGGGGCTGAAGATTCTATTGACCTTGGTGGAAGGAACAGAGAGGTTTGGGGGATGGTAACAAACATCTTGCATACATTTTAGTAAATTTGTTTCAGTTAGCTTGTGGCTTTACTTCCCACAGTACTGTAGTATAAGAAGGCTATGAGAAATGCACTCACTGCTGGTGTGGTATTGACCTGCTGCCCTCCCATATCTGTCTCTGGCATCCTTTTTCTATCTGTCCTATAATTCTCCTCACTTGCCCCTCAGAAGCTGTTTGACTTCATACCAGCTGGACCGGTACAAACCAGTCCAGGAAGAACCCACTGGCAACTCCTCACTGCTGTTACCATCACTGGTATTTTAGTGTTCAGCACCATACAGTGCAAAATAACCATGAGGTGTGATAGAAAAGCAACAGAAGTAACAGCAGAAAGTCACGGTCATGCACAAGTACTTTGCAGTTTGGGATCAAAGAGCACACACAAAACAACTGTAGGATAGTTATCAGACATATGGGAAGCCACCCCAGGGCTATCCTTGCATAGCAACTCTTATACAGGAAAAGTTTAACTAGGGCTGGCTTACCATTCAGGGGTTGAGTCTATTATCATCATGGCAGGAAGCATGGTGGCATGCAGGCAGACATGGTGCTGGAGAAATAGCTGAAAATTTTACATCTGAGTCCACAGGCAGCAGGAAGAGAACTGGGCCTCGCTTGAGCATTTGAAACCAGGCCACCCCCAGTGTTAGACTTCCTCCAACAAGGCCACACCCACTCCAACAAGGCCACACCTCCTAACAGTGTCATTTCCTACAGGACCATTTTCATTCAAATTACCACATTCCACTCCCTGGCCCCCACAGGCTTGTAGCCATATCATAATGCAGAAACACATTCAGTCTGAATTCAAAAGTCCCTATAGCCTATCACAGTCTCAACCCTGTTTAAAAGTTTTTTCTGAGACTCACACTGTTGTGGGGTTGGCAAACATACCACACAGCTCAACCACCAGGACAATGCAGATGACCAAAATGTATTGTAATCAATACTGATTAATCAGGGCTGTAGAATAGACTAGGGAGCTGAAGTGTGATTCCCGTCCCACCCTGTCAGAATGTTACAGAGCTTTTATGCTTGAAAACCACAAACACCTGTGCCAACTTACAGTTACATTTTCCCACCAATCAGGATTTTGGGATAAGGGCTTTCCTTATGTGGTTGATCTGTCAACAGATGGAGAATGTAGGTTTTACAGTCCAACCAATCAAATCCATTTGTTCTTTTCTGGTCAGGAATAGTCATTGTTTTGGGTAACAAAAGATAAATATTAGAAATTGGTCATGGGCTGGAGAGATGGCTCAGTGGTTAAGAGCACTGACTGTTCTTCCAGAGGTCCTGAGTTCAATTCCCAGCAACCACATGGTGGCTCACAACCATCTGTAATGGGATCCAATGCACTCTTCTAGTGTGTGTCTGAAGATAGTCGCAGTGTACTCATATAAATACAAAATAAATAAAATCTTAAAAAAAAAAGAGATTGGTCAGGAACAATCATTATGTTTTGGGGAGCAAAAGATGAATAACAGAAGCTGTTCAGCTATTGGGGAACCCTAGTTCCCCTTAAGTCCTGGGAACTAGAACTTAGTTTCACCCTATGATTAAAATGGAGTCTGAAAACAAAATGGCAGTACTAGGGACAGTTTTATTTTGCTTGATCCCAACAATGCAGTCTCTTAAATGTAATCCCCAGTAAAATCAAAATAAAAGAGCAAATCACCTATTTCCAACGAATTAATGTCACAGTCTATACATTACCATTCTTAAAGGCTGGGAAAGAAACACAGTGAGGAAATCCTGGACAAAAACAAGACCAAAAATCAGCTGGTAAACTTCAAATTCTGCATCTCCGTGTCTGATGTCAAAGCACTCTTCAGATCTCCATGTCCCTTCCTCTTTGTTGACTGCAACATACTTCTTTCTCTTGGGCTGGTTCCACCCCCTCTTAGCATCTTTCCTCCGCAGGTATCCTGGGGCTCTGGCATCTCTAACATTTTGGGATCTCCAAGGCAATTCAGGCTTCATCTTCACACCTTTGAGCAATGCCCTCTGTAGGCCTCAAGGCAGGTTCATCCCTGACGTATGCCTGGCCTCAGTACTTCCCTTAGCTTTGGAGGGGTTAAGATTCCATAACCCTTTTCTTCTATCCTTGACTGTAAAGCCAAAACCATGTAGTTGAAGCTGCCAGGTTCTGCTGCTTACTGGGGCTGAAACACGGTCCCTTGTTCAAATACATTTCTTTTCCATCAGCTTTCTTCTGGTTTTGATGGTTTTCTTCACTGCCTAAGCTTTGATGTCCTGGAACTTGCTCTGTAGACTAGGCTGACATTGAAATCAGAGATCCACCAGCCTCTGCCTTCTGAGTGCTGGGATTAAAGGTGGCTCTAAGCTTTTCTTTAATTCCTTTTCACAAGTTAAAAGCTTAGCTGGGTGAGGTCTTGCTCTGAGGTCACCGCTCCCTTTATTACACTTAGTACCAGGCTTTGTTTTAATTGGTTAGCACTTCCTTATGCCTCCCTTTCTCCTCAAATTGTATATTTTGTATTTTTCCTTCTTCAGCTTGTTTCTTTTCATTATAGATCTGCATAAGCATGATAAGCATGGCCAATAGTAACTATAGGACACACAGTCCACACTACGCTGTTTCAAAATTTCCTCTGCAAATGTTATTATTCCAAACTCTTCAATTTAGCTTCAGGTAGGTTTTTTTTTTTTTTTTTTTTGACAAGGGTAGAAAGCAGCCATATTCTTCACCAAGATATCACAAGAACAATCTCAAGGCCACATACTAAAAATTTTCTCCTCTGAAACCTTTTAAGCTAGGCCCCTACAGTTCAAGTCACCCTCAGCACCACCGTCTTCTATGCTACTATAGTATGGCCCATTAGCCTCCTCAACTGTTCAGTCATTCTTCTACCCAAAGTCCCAAAGTGTTCCATATTCTTCCAAGTAAAAGCATGGTTCAGGCCTGTTACAACAATATCCCAGTCCTAGGTGCTAAATTCTGTCTTACGGTTTTATTGCTGTGAAGAGACACCACGACCAAGGCATCTAGTATAAAGGACTATATTTAATTGGAGCTGACTTATGGTTTCAGAGGTTCAGTCCGTTATCATCATGGCAGGAACATGGAAGCACAAAGGCAGGCACAATGCTAGAGAAGCCAAGAGTTCTATATCAGGATCAGCAGGCAAGCAAAGAGGTAAGTCTGGCTTGAGCATCTGAGACCTCAAAGCCCACCTCCAATGACACACTTCCTTCAACAACAAGGCCATACCTACTCCAACAAAGCCATCTTCATTCAAACCACCACAGAGTGTAAAATAAACTCTTATATACATTGCCTTGGTCATGATGTTGTATCATAGCAATAAAAAAAATAACTCTAATAAAGAAGAATCTGCAAAAGCAACCTTCATTCCATGCCTTATGAAAAAAGGGATCTCAATGGTAGCAGTGGCGTAGGAGCCATTCAAGAGGCACAAGGATCTCTGTAGGATGAAGTGGTCCATTAGATGCACTGAGAAACAAGGATCTCCAAGGTTCATCATAGCAATGGCAGACCCCTTACTTCTGGATGTTAACTGTACCCAGCCTTTTCTGACAGTACTTTCAGACAGGTTGCAACTCCAGTCGACAGTGATGGAGTTCACTCAAACCAGTTGGTGGGCACCTCTATATCATGATTTTGTCAATATTGCCGTTGATTGTGGTAAAAGAACCATGGTCAAAGTTCTTAACTAGAGTAAACAATACAGAAATAGGTCTGAGGTCTCCCAAACACCACTGCTGAGATTTTAAATGTTAACTTTATTTTTGTTTTTACATTTTATTTATTCTGAGGTGGGGTGGGGAAGGAAGGTCCCAGTGGGTATATGTAGAGGAGTCTGTTTTCTTTTTCCACCATGTGGATTCCAGGGATCAAACTCACATTGTCAGGCTTGGTGGCAAGTGTCCTTCCCCGAAGTCACTTCATCACCCTGAGTGTAACTTTCAAGCAGCACAGGGACCATAGCTATAACATGAAGATAAACTGTGCAGACTGCTTTGTTTAAATCAGTTGCAGCCATGCTTTGTGCTCTGTTTTTTGTCTATTATTACTATTATTGTTATTATTATTATTAATTTGGCACTGTTGATATTTAGTGTTACAACCTAACACTATATTCTTTTTAATCTTTCCTACCAAAAGATTATTTCTTCAAATCATTCTTTGTGCTTCACCACATTCTTAATGATTCTTATTCATTTTGCCTTATGTCAGATATTAAACTTACTGATGGTGTGAGTGTGTGTGTGTATCTGTGTGTTGTGTTAGGATGGACAAAAAGAAAGGAAAGAAATAAGGTTTAAAAATGAACTGGAGGCGATACTTTCTATATTCACACAAAGTGTGACACTTTTCATTGGCTTGAGTTCTAGTCTTGTCACATTCACTTAATTGAAGCTTCAGGGGATGTTTAACATTGAGTACTTTAATATAGTCTTAAATCTCTCTCTCTCTCTCTCTCTCTCTCTCTCTCTCTCTCTCTCTCTCTCTCTGTGTGTGTGTGTGTGTGTGTGTGTTTATGTGTGTGTGTACATAGATGTGTGCATGTGTGTTAGGGGTGCAGCAAGGTCTCTCTATGTAGCCCTGGCTGTCCTGGAACTTACCATGTAGATCAGGCTGGCCTCAAACTCATAGAGATCCACCAGCCTCTGCCTCCCAAGTGCTGGGATGAAAGGTGTGTGCCATCATGCTTGGCTAAGAAATTATTAAGAGTCTTCATGATTTATGGTACCTTAAAAGACAGACATTAACTGTTCTAGATACCTGTACCTTTAAAACATATGTGCCCATTTATTTTACATAAATATATAAGGCCCACAATTAAAAAAGAAATCGTAAGAGCTTGTGATTCTTTTGCTATATCCAGGAAATAAAACCAAGCCACTGCCCTTCCCTAACAAAGGACAGGCTCAATCTAAGGAAAAGGTTAGGACTTCCACCCCTCCCTGATGTGAGTATAATTCCTTCTGACAGTTCTTGGCATGTCTTCAGGAGAGAGGTCTACATTTAGGGAGCTAAACTAAAACCCAACTAAAACCCGGGCATCACATGTGTCAGTCCTGAGACCTTACACCTCAACACCGTTCTAATATAATTTAAGCATTTTAATGTAGCTTAAACATCCCCAGCAGCAATCAATAAGCAAAACGAACAAGAAAACCATCACAGGTCTAAGAGATAAAATCTGTTGGCTCATTTTCAGAAGTGCCTGGTGCCCTTTTAAGTCCACACACAGATAACCTTGGACCTCTGTTGGAGTCTGATGCTCTGGCTACTCCTGTTCTCCCCCTTCCACCCCAAATTATTCCTCCCAGCCAATCTAGAAGCTTAGAGTAAAAAATTATTAACAGCAAAAGTTGCCCACAAAGTCATGCTTCCCATAAACATTAGAATAAACAGGTTACAAAATGTTGATTTGGACCCACACACAGTTTTTATTGAGGGGAAAAAAGAAAGGTAAACAATGGAGGGAAAGCTAAGACCTCAATGGCCTGTAAGAATGTGGCCTCTTGACGATCCAATGTTTTAGGCAATACACACATGCATTCAGTTATCAGTTATGAGATTGTGCTCTGTCAGCAGCCTTGCTTGACATTCTGGGCTGATGCCGGCCTTTGAAAAGCGGGAAAAGCCCGGGGGGTGAGGGGTGGTGGTTGCGCATGCCTTTAATCCCAGCACTTGGGAGGCAGAGGCAGGCAGATTTCTGAGTTCGAGAGTTTGAGGCCAGCCTGGTCTACAGAGTGAGTTCCAGGACAGCCAGGACTACACAGAGAAACCCTGTCTTGAAGAAACAAAACAAACAAACAAACAAAAAACCCAAAAAACCAAAAAAACCCACTCTATCTCTAATTTCATACTTCAAGTCTCCAGTACTTTTATTATGAAGGGAGGGTCACTATTTCCACTACAGATCTCTTCAAACACACACAAGCATCACTTCCATTTCTAACTTACCAGGAGTTCTACGTTGTCTTTATGTTTTGGTGTGCTTCTTGCTTCCCTTTAGGCACTGTTGAGACAATATACACCCTGTAGTTAGAGCCTTGCACGATTTTCCTTTAAACTAGTCCATCATTTGACTCCTCCTCAAATTTATATTTTCCGATTTGCCATATTTGTGGAATATAGCTCTATACATAACATCAGAACATATGGGTATAGATATTATTTTATAGTCCAAGAGCTCTCTCTTAAGAGCTAAAATGATGTAAACAGCTGTACTACAAGGCTTGATGGCCCTTGGCATTCTGACATCAGCACAGATATTAAAGTACTATGTGTAGACACCTTGACAATAGAGGCAAGCCACTGTCACTTCTTCAAGGTTTCAATAGTGGTCTCAGTCAGAGTAGGCCTTATGTTTTAATGATATAGTAAGTAACATTGTAGTCTCTGGCACCTCGTGATGCTGCTATTTTTTGGTGTTAAACTAAGAGAAAGAAAGCTAGTGTGTGTGTGTGTGTGTGTGTGTGTGTGTGTGTGTATTTGGGGGGAGTGCTTAATTCACAAAACAACCTTTGACATAAAAGTGGGTTAGACATTCTAGCATGTAAAGAAATCTGTGTTTCACAGTCATTGTCTGCAATCTGGCACTCCGCCTGCTGAAGGAAAGACTCCTGTAGTAACTTTTTCTGTAACAGTGATGACAGATGTTGCTTTATCCTTGACTACTTTGAGCTACTTTGTTATTAATAACTCAATAGTTGGCAGAGCAGTTAACTGGGAACACCATCACTCCGTACTCCACCGTCAGCTGTGCCCTGGGCTCCAGTGGGGAAATAACAATAGGCTTTGAAAAATTCATGAAAAAGCCCTTGTATGGTTATCATACCCAACCCCTTCCTCTAACTACTGTAGTCTCTGCTATGGGAGCTGGCTGTCTTCCTTCCACATTCTGGGTTTTGGTTGGTTGTTGTTGTTGTTTGTTTTTCTAACCCACTGAATTCAGTTAGTGTTGCCTTCTGGAATGATGAGTGATCTTGAGCTAACCTTGTACAACTCTTAAGTAACCAGAGCTATAGTAAGTTTGTGAGTGTAATGGGCACATCTTATCTAGAAGACGGGTTGTATTTTTAAGGTCCTGAAGATAGACTAAACAAAGCAAAACCAAGTCTACTAGCAATGCATTCATTTCTCTCAATAACTTGTTTTGTTCAGTTCATCTAGTTAATAAAAGTCTCCTGTGGGGTGGGGACCGCTGGGAGCACTGGAGAACCTACCCAGCTCTGGACAAATCCTGGGTTCCATTTTCAGCAAAGGCAGCTGAATGAGGGGAGGGGTGGGCTCTGGGCCTCGAAAACGTGGATGTTTGTCTTCCACCAAAGTATAAATAAAGCTTTGGAAAGCATTCACCTGCAAAACAACTCTTTTTTTTTGTTTTGGAAATTTTTATTAGATATTTTCTTTATTTACATTTTTTTTTTTTTTTTGGTTTTTCAAGACAGAGTTTCTCTGTGTAGTTCTGGCTGTCCTGGAACTCACTCTGTAGACCAGGCTGGCCTCGAACTCAGAAATCCCCCTGTCTCTGCCTCCCAAGTGCTGGGATCAAAGGCGTGCGCAGCCACTGCCCAGCTTTATTTACATTTCAAATGTTATCCCCTTTCCGGGTTTCCCCTCTGAAAACCCTCTATCCCACCCTCTTCCCCTGCTTCTATGAGGGTTATCTCCCACCCTCCCACCCACTCCGGCTTCCCTATCCTGGCATTCCCCTACACTGGGGCGTTGCGCCATCACAGGGCTAAGGGCCTCTCCTCCCATTGGTGCCATCCTCTGCTCCGTATGCGGCTGGAGCCATGGGTACCCCCATGTGTACTCTTTGGTTGGTGGTTTAGTTCCTGGGAGCCCTGGGGTGTCTGGTTGGTTGATATTGTTTTTCTTCCTATGGGGCTGCAAACCCCTTCAGCTCCTTCAATCTTTTCTCTAACTCCTCCATTGGGGACCTCTTGCTCAGTCCAATGGTTGGTTGCGAACATCTACCTCTGTATTTGTCAGGGTCTGACAGAGCCTCTCAGGAGACAGCTATATCAGACTCCTGTCAACAAGCTCTTCTTGGCATCCACAATAGTGTCTGGGTTTGATAACTGTATATGGGATGGACCCCCAGGTGGGGCAGTCTCTGGATAGCCTTTCCTTCAGTCTCTGCTCCACACTTTGTCTCTGTATCTCCTCCCGTGGGTATTTTGTTCCCCCTTCTAAGAAGGATCGAAGTATCCACACTTTGGTCTTCCTTCTTCTTGAGCTTCATGTGGTCTGTGAATTGTATCTTGGGTATTCCGAGCTTTTGGGCGACTGCAAAACAACTCCCTTCTTGAATTGACAACTGTTGATCACTGAGCCAGTGGTGGTATCCTTAAATACTTAAAGGCATTCCAGTTTTTGTCTGTTTGTTTGTTTTTTGTTCCCATTGTGACATTTTGTTAGAAGTCGAGTCAGTGTCTGTGCTCTCTTGGAGCCATCATACTTCATTCCAAAGTACCTAGGCAGTGCAGCCCTAGACAGAGACGGTGGAGCGCACCTGGCTCGCCTAGGACACCCACTCCTCCCCTGCCTGCACCCTAGGCGGAGCCAGAGCCTAGGGCTGCATATTTTAGCTCTGCCGCCAGCGGTTCCCAGAGCTGTAATTGCCTTTTACTAGCTGCAATGGAAGGCGAATTCTGGATGCTTTTGGCCCTTGTCTTTCTTCACATTTGAAGGACCTGTAACTTTGTGTCCAGCATTTCACAGCCGCTGATCTTCAATTTAGCCCAACTCTAGAAGCAGACATTGCTGGTCCTCCTTTAAAAACAGGGGAGTCACATTCAAGTTAAGTGCATGGCATGCTCACAGGTAGACTTTGGATCCTAAAGAACTCAGTTGAATTTTCTTGGTCTCTTAAGACAAGTACCCAAAGTGTGTGGTGACATTTGCTTAGAAGTGACAGTTCAGAAGACAATGTTATCTGTGCTGAGTGGGTGAAAATTGTCTGGGGTAGTGACAGGGCGTAATAAGACTGATAATATATTTTTGTCTTCCTGCCTCTCTGCAAATCTCACCCCTACAGACCAAAATCTTACTCCTCAGTGTGTCATTTTTAGGGCATAACTCGTGCAGGCTTGGCAGCCAGTGCACAGAAAAACAAAACTGGAAGGGAACCAGTTATTTAATCTAAATCTTCCATTTAAAGGGTAAGAAAATTGACTACAGGCCACTAGTTTCTACTTAGAAGCTTTAATTTTCTTTATCAAACACATAGATAAATAAAGTCTTAGAATGAAACTATTGGAGTTAGAATCAAGGATGGAAATTTTACCAAGAAATCAGAAATATTCAAAATATTGGATGGATGGAAAACATTTTGCTTTTTAAGAAGTCTTAGGGGTTTTTTGTTTGTTTGTTTGTTTGTTTTTGTTTTGGTTTTTCGAGACAGGGTTTCTCTGTGTAGTCCTGACTGTCCTGGAACTCACTCTGTAGACCAGGCTGGCCTTGAACTCAGAAATCTGCCTGTCTCTGCCTCCCAAGTGCTGGAATTAAAGGCGTGCGCCACCACTGCCTGGCATCTTAGGAGATTTGAAATACTAAGTTCCACATGGTAGTTTTGTCATATTTAATGTCATATTTAATTTAAAGTTTATTTAGTCTTTTTGTTGTTGTGTAGTTGTTTGAGTCAGAGTTTCCCTACATGGCTCTGGCTGTTCTGGAATTCATTGTGTAAATCAGGCTGGCCTTTTGAACTCAAAGAGATCTGCCTGCTTTTGCCTCCTGGGTGCTGGGATCAAAGGTGTGTGCCACCACATACCCCTCCTGTTTTGCTTCTCTGTGATATCTGAGCATCACTATCCCATGCATATTCCTGCCAAGTCTCCTCCTTCCTCCACAGAACAGGCCCTGACCGACATGGTGGTGTGGATTACGGGAGCGTCAAGTGGCATTGGCGAGGAGCTGGCTTTTCAGTTATCTAAACTCGGGGTCTCTCTGGTGCTGTCAGCCCGAAGGGTGCAGGAGCTGGAGCGGGTGAAGAGAAGATGTCTGGGTGAGTCAGTTCCCAACAACAGTCATGCTTCCTAGCAGTGAGAACCCAAATTCAGCGCAGCTTTGGAATTGAGGGATGGGCGATTGTCCTGAGCAGTTTGCGCTGGCTCTAGAGCTTCCGGTTGCCTGTGCGCGTGCGTACTGCCCAGACCTCCTCTTCTGTCACCTCTTAGGCAGCGGTGCTTGCTTGGCTTTTCTTCTTTTTGGCCACCTTTCTACTCTCGGTTTTGTTTTTTGTTTTAATTTTTATTGGATATTTTATTTATTTACATTTCAGATGTCATTCCCTTTTCCCATTTCCCCTCCCTAGAAACCACCATCCCATCCCCCCTCTCCTTTTTGCTTTTATATCATTTTAATTACATTCAAGTATTAAGGTAAGTTCTAGCCCATTCTGTCCGTGTTGGTGGAACAAATGTTGGTTAATGATCAAATGACTTACAATTTGCTTGAGAGGAAAAACACATTGGCTCTTACCCATACCATGCAAAATTGACTATTGAAATACTCATGAAAGGGCATCCACACTATCTTTGCCGTTTTTGAGTTTTAACATAATCATGTTCAGTTAGAAAGCTGGCTTGAGTAAAAAAGTCATTGTTTAGTTGAGTTTTCCCCCAGAATATATTTTAGTATGACGTCCTTTTCCTTTAACCACTGATCTTTTTTTTTTCCTTTTAGATTTATTTATTTCATGTATGTAGGTACACTGTCACTGAGACATACCAGAAGAGGTCATCGGGTCCCGATTACAGATGGTTGCGAGCCACCATGTGGTTGCTGGGAATTGAACTCAGGACCTCTAGAACAGTCAGTGCTTTTAACCGCTGAGCCATCTCTCAAGCCCACCATTGACTTTTTTGATTGAGTTAATTAACTATCCAGCAATGAGAGTTTATTGTCCTGTTACTGTTTAATGAAGCCACACGCCTCTTTCCCCATATTGCTGTCAAAGATCCCGGTACCATTGGCCTGTGCTGGTTCTTGTAATGCTCTGCTTTACAGTGTGACTTGTACTTCCTGCTCTGATGCAACAAATGAAACATTTTGGTAGTTCTTAGCTGGTTTGAATCTGAAGAGGGGGTGGAGTATAGCCTTTTCACTGCTTTAAAAGAATGTTTTACATTTTGAAAAGTTTCATATAATAGTATGCATGTTGAATGTATTCCCTATGTTCCCACACTGTTCCCCCTTTCCTCCCCTGCTTTACCATTAGTTCACATTCTGTCCCTAGACATTCTCACACCTGCTCTCATGTCATACACACACACACACACACACACACACACCTTTATGTCTCTTTGGTCTTTTTTTTTTTCGAGACAGGGTTTCTCTGTGTAGTTCTGGCTGTCCTGGAACTCACTCTGTAGACCAGGCTGGCCTCGAACTCAGAAATCCGCCTGCCTCTGCCTCCCAAGTGCTGGGATTAAAGGTGTGCACCACCACCGCCCGGCGGCTTTATGTCTCTTATTAGCTATTTCTAGTTGTATTTCCTTATGTTACTTTAGACTATAAGAAAATTTTCTAAGGTCTTTGGTTTTTGTTAGGATCACTTTTAATGATCTAAAATGTTACCTGTGAAGAGGCCAGCTCAGAGCCTTTGGAAAATTCCACCAGGCCCCTCCCCTCCAGGAAAAGAAAGGTCATGGAGCTCGTAGGCACCCCTCCCCTCCAGTAGGAAGAGGATGATGACATTCCTCAGGAAGACCACAGGGAGGACCAGCAGATAAAGGCAAGCCCTTGCCACCTCATTCCCCAAGGACCAATCAGTTTAAACGTTACACTGTTCTGTCAATCACATTGCGCCTAGTGGCTGTTGCTCTAGTGGCTGTTGCTCTGTTCTACCCCTGAAAGCTGTATAAAGTACTCTGAAAGCTGCGTTGTACCCTACTGTTGAGCTCACAGGTACTTACACTTGCCCTGTCCTTGTGACGCATCATCTTTTTTTAGATGGTTGTGATCTTCTATTTTAATTTTGGTTCAAGGCCCCTTTATCTGTTATGTGTATAAATAATGTTTGATCTTGATTTCATTTCACTTGATATATTAACTTATGTTATTTCCCTGATGGCATATGTGTGCACACCCCGTGTGTCTTAAAAAGTTGGACCTTGCTTCTTAATCCAGTAAGAAGGTGTGTATCCTTTTGGAGAGTTAAGAGAATGCACATTAAGGCTCACTATTGAGAAGACTAGCTTTGTTAGTTGTTGAAACTTTGTTTATTTTTCTGGTTGTCTCAATTGTTGCCTGCTCTTTTCTTTTTGTCTTTGTTTGCCTTAGTTGTTTGCTGGAAGCAACTGATTGTTTTTTAGTTCTTTTTGTACATTTTTCCTCCCAGGAAGGATATTGTGTGGCTCTCACTGATTAAGATTATCTTTTATCATTCTCTGTGTACTTCATAAGCCCCTCATGGCTTTTAATGGCTTTTCTTCGTTGGTTGTGTACTTTTGGTATCTTGATTCTAAGGTGTCATGGAAGGTTCTCCACTCATGTCTTCTTGGGTTCTAAGTACTCTTGTTCTTGAATGTCCATTTCTTCCTTATGTTTGGAGAGTATCTCTCCCGATTTTCTCTATCTATTATTTTTATTTCAGGTCTTTCCTCTTCCCCACAAAGTACTTATTTACTTACTTACTTAATTTTTTGTTTGTTTGGTTTTGGGTTTTTTGAAGCAGGTTTCCTCTATGTAGCCTTGCCTATCCTGGAACTCAATCTGTAGACCAGGCTGGCCTTGAATTCAAAGATCCACCTGCCTCTGCCTCCCAAGTACTGAGATTAAAGACATGGGCCACCACAACACAAATCATCCCCTAAAAATTCTTAGGTTTGATCTGTTTTGGATGTTGTGGTAATGCTTTCTTTAGGGTTTCTCTCTCTCTCTCTCTCTCTCTCTCTCTCTCTCTCTCTCTCTCTCTC
>NW_021604585.1:2209831-2242251 GCF_004785775.1 Grammomys surdaster | reverse complement strand
CTCTCTCTCTCTCTCTCTCTCTCTCTCTCTCTCTCTCTCTCTCTCTCCCTCTTTCTCCCTCTTTCTCTCTTCCTTTCTTTCTTCCTTTCTCTCATGCTTGAATATGGTATTGTTCCCCACCTCCCCATTGTTTTTGTTTTTGTTTTTTTATTAATCAAAATCTCAATTGCTCTATTTTACCAATGAAGACTCGGGAGCCAAATGCTGGGGAGAAAACCTGCTAGCTCAAAGAGACAGAGAAAGCATGCAACTTACCTTCCTCCACAGCTGACCTCCCCACCCCAAAATTCTCCTTCTCAAAACCCCATTTAATCTGAATGTCCCTCCCTTCTCTCCCTGTGTGCCTCTCTATCTGTTTTCCTAACTCCCTTTTACACTTTATGGTATTTTCTTTTCTTCTCTATGTTCATTCTCTGTCAACTGGTTGCTTGCTCTGCCTCTTGACTCATGGTCGACTTTATTGAATTCTGTTTATAATACACAGAAAGCTCTTGGATTAAAGGTGTGTGCTAGGGCTGAGCTGTGGACACAACTAGAAACAGGTTTTTCCAGTGAATCTCAGGGTTCACAGTGTGATCAGATATCCAGCAACCTCCGCCTTCCCACCTTCACTTTCATGTCTTAGGTTTTTTCTTCCACTTGATCTAGACTATTGAGAACTCTGCTTAATTGACATTCATTTCCATTTGGCTTTTGTCAGCAACTCAGTTTCCTTGCTGAATTTCATACCTGTGCTGCTGCCTGTATCTTCTCTGTTGCTAATGTTTTATAGGATGGTATAATATAAATAATAATAATATAGGTATAATATAAAGAACAGCACATAAGCAGCAGGATTAGGTAAATATAAGAAGAACAATCCAAAGGGAAACATAAATGCTTATTTTTAAGAAAAAGCTAAAATGCTAAAAAGTTAAAAAATGCTAAAAGTATAGTGAAAAAAAAAAGAGAGAGAAGCAATTGCACAAGAGGGAAGGAAGTATGAGGATATCTGAAGGTTAGTCTGCTAGGCGCAGGGAAGGGACTGAGTCCTCAAGTTTGAGTCTCTTATCTTTCTTATCAAGTAGTCTGTTGTGACCACAGACAAGTCTGTGGCAGATGTCTAACAGCTTTTTTCCTTGTGGGAGCTTTTCGTCTTTTTGTACTAGGAACATCTGATGGCCACTTACAGCTTTACAGTATATGAGGAAGGGGTTGGTCCCATGCCACATAGACTCCCCGGAGAATCAGTGCACCTTGGAGTGACTACATATTCGGGGTGTGTCTCCTGCCTGGGGGAAGGAAACAGAGCACTGATTGGCATCTAGTCTCTGTGCTTTATAAATCACTTCATAAAAGGCTTGGAGGTGGCTCAGTGTAGAGCCCTTGCCTAGCATAGATAAGACCAAAGGTTCAGTCTCTAATTCTGCAAAATAATAAAATCTGCTTCTTAGTGTCTGCTTTCTATATAATCTGGCAGAGGGGCTCTGAACTCTACCTGATCTAAATGAAACTCACTGATTCTGGAACTGTGTGAAAGAACATTTAAGGGCTGGGTAGAGATGTGGATTTAGCACTGCAGAAAAGCACTTCTTGGCTGGTATGAAATCCTGGGTCCAGTTGCCAGACCAAATTAAAACGAAGAATAGCAATGATACTTTGTGAGCATATTTCAAAACAAATGTAGCTATACTTCTAAATGAGCTGTGTGTGTGGTGTGTGTGTGTGTGTTTGTGGTGTGTGTGTGTGTATTTTTTGTTTTTGTGGTTTTGTTTTGCTATAAAATAATCTTGATTTTGCCAGAGCTCTTTCACGAGTCCCACTACACCTCTCCATGCCTTTTGAAAGGTGCAGGGATAGACTAAAGGAGATCAGGAAAGAACTTGATTGCCGTGTAGCATGGCTTTCTCACTAATGTGCTGATGTGTCTTAATTCAGAGAATGGCAACATAAAAGAAAAAGACATATTGGTTTTGCCCCTTGAACTTGCTGACCCAAGTTCCCATGATATGGCTACCAAAGCTGTTCTGCAGGAGTTTGGGAGAGTAAGTATCAATTTTTGTTGATAGAATATGCATCATATCACTTTCCCTACTTTGGTTAAAATTGCCAAAGAGATTCTTATCTGTGGTTACTCATTCAAATCGAGTCACATGGGATGTATTAGTGGTCAGGTCTATCACTTTGATCTCTTGATCTCTGGGTCTTGGACTTTAGGTTATTAGTTTTTGTTTGTTTGTTTGTTTTTTAACCTTTTAAAATCATAATTCCTATTGTAGATAGAAGGGCCAAAAATTCACCACAACTTTGATATTTATAAGTTTTGGTGTATTTTTGTGAATTATTACTCAAACTGAATAGATGAATTCTGTTGATTTTGTCTCCTTTTTTTGTTTGCTGATGTTTTGTTTTATTTCAAGATTTTACTATCTAGCTCTAACTGTCCTGGAACACTTCGGGTAGACCCAACTGGCCTTGAACTCACAGAGATCTGCTTGCCTCTACCTCCCAAGTGCTGTGATAAAAGGCATGCATCTCCACACCTGAATTGATTTTTATCTTCTTATTGTTGACTTTAGAAATGTAACATTGCTGTACAGATTCACTTAATTAACAACATAACCACTCATCACTAGGAATTCTGTTCATAGACCATCTGTAAAGAATCTTCTTTCTGACTTTATTGAATTAGATTGACATTCTAGTCAACAATGGTGGAAAAGCCCATGTGTCCTTTGCTGTGGATACCAACCTGGATGTCTTCAAGATGCTGATAGAGGTGAACTACTTAGGAACAGTGTCATTGATCAAGTGTGTTCTACCTCATATGATGGAGAGAAAGCAAGGGAAGATTCTGATCATGAACAGTCTTTCGTTAATTGTGTCCCACCCACCCTGCAGTGGGTACACTGCCAGCAAACACGCTCTTTGGGTAAGGCTGCTTCCAGTCAATTCTGTCAGCATTGACTGCAATGTGCATGAGGGATTTGTCCATCAGTGGGAGAAGTTGATGGAACTAAGGGATAATGTGGGGCTACAGAAAGAGAAGAACGTTGAGAGTACAGGACCAGTCAATGACCAAAAAATATTAGAGCTGCATATGCTTATTACTAATTCAACAGATTTTTTTTTTAATTGTACACCTTCATGAAATGAATCCTGGGGAGGAAGATTTTTTATTTTTTTATTTTTTTTGGTTTTTCGAGACAGGGTTTCTCTGTGTAGCCCTGGCTGTCCTGGAACTCACTCTGTAGACCAGGCTGGCCTCAAACTCAGAAATCTGCCTGCCTCTGCCTCCCAAGTGCTGGGATTAAAGGCATGGACCACAACCCGGTGGAAGATTATTTTTGATCTAGCAAGCATATGTTGTCTTTTGCTTTAGCCTATTGCTACATTTTCAAGACAGATTGCAAGTCTACCCTTTCTTCTCTGCTCTTATTCTGTATTTGAGAGTACCTGATAATTGGTTCTGGGCTCCATATCCCTCCTAAGAAAACATGGACTCTGTTAATTTTGGTTTCATGGAAAAAAGAAAATTAAGGCAAAGGCTAGGAGAAAAGCCTGGTCAGCTTTGTCTTATGAGTAATGAGCATCAGAACAAAATGAATTCTTAGGTCTGCTTAAGAGTGAAACTGGGAGGTGGTGGTGCATGTTTTTAATCCCAGCACTTGGGAGGCAGATCTCTAAGTTCAAGGCCAGCTTGATCTACAGAGTAGGTTCCAGGATAGCCAGGGCTACACAGAGAAAAACTTGTCTTGAAAAACCAAAGAACAAAGAGTGAAAAGAAAGCAATGATAAGGCTGGTGATTAAAAAACACATAAAAATCAATACATACCAATAAAGGTGACTCCCCATGTTAGCCTCAAACACTCTCTATATCTAAGGCTGGCCTTGAACTTCTGGTTCTCCTGCCTTCAACCTCCCAAGTGCTGACATTATAAGTGTAGACTAGCACACATAGCTTGAAAGAAATTTTAATGGAATATTTTACCATTGGAATTGTACAATGTAGTGGTTCAGGTCACCATAGCTCCATAGAAACTGAAGGTGTGGTCCAGCAGGACCCTTCTCTGCCTCACAGAGCAGACAATTGCATAGTGAGGAAGGGCTATAGCTCTGATGCTCTCCTCAGATTTAGTTAGAGCCCATCATCAACCTCCTGTAGAGACAGTCCCATTTCAGACAGGCAAATGCAGTTGAGTACAGACCCCTATTCTGTTGGCATTTGACTTATAAGACATGTAGAATGTGCTTTGTGAAAACCAGAAGCTCTGTCTCACCTGTCTTCCAAGGCTCTGTGTTATGACTGGACTTAATGGGTTGGCAAAATGTGCCCAGTTGATGGGCCTGTGAGATGCTGTAGCTGATGAGGTCTGAGAGCTGTACCAATCTACGGAAATATGTGTATATGTGTATGGTGTATATATACACACATGCATGTATTTATATATATGTATCCGTACATATATATTATGTGTGTGTTTTACTTGATTGTATGTCTACATACTAGGTGTGTGCCTGGTCCTTACAGAGGCCAAAAGAGGATGTCAGATCCCTTAGAGCTGGAATTATAGGTGATTGTGAGGTACCACGTGGGTGCTGAGAATCCAAGGAGGATCTTCTGGAAGAATGGACAGTGCTTTTAGCCACTGAACTTTCTCTCCAGCGCTAGAGATACAAATTTAGAGGCAACTTGATATTATGTTCATATAGCAAAATAATAGTAGTGGGTTCATTCATGGTCTAGCTTCTTCTACAAGTCCAAAAGAAGGCAATCTCTTTGTATTCATCACTAGCTATGCGCTAATCGTCAACCTAAATTTACTTCACATAACTTATTCACTAATATAAAATGGTAATAGAAACTGAAAAGTAAACTTATCTATGGTGGTTTTGTAAAGTCACCATGCAGCGGTGAATTCGTTAATCCGTTTTGACTCCTGGTGGGGCACATTCGTGCTGCACTCACTCAAGAGCTCTGGATTCATTAATGACACGCGCGCACACACACACACACACACACACACACACACGCATACACACGCCAGCTAATTTTGATATGCCTTGACTAACTCAATGGCTGGGTACTTCCAATCCTCCCTGCAGCTAGCACACACTTCCCTCCAGTATTCCTGGCTTAATACCTTCTAAATCTGTATTTTTTCTTTACTGCTCTGTTACCTTCTAGGCAGCGCCCCCTACAGGGCCGCTTTCCCTTTCCACCTACCCTGCTGGATGATTTCTTTCCTGCAGCTCTTAAACTTGATCCCTCTGCCTTGGAGTCATGGAGATTCCACTCTTCTCCTCCCTCTCTCCCTTGGTCCCTTGGCCATGCAATCTAAAAGTCCCACCTCCATCTCCCTGCCCAGCCATTGGCTGTACGGCAATTCTTTATTACCACTCAAAGCCAGCTGGGGGCGGGGACCCTCAGCATCTGGAAGCGTGGCTTTGGGAGTCAAATTAAGACAAAGCATTAGAACCAATTCCGAAAAGTTCCATTCCTGTTTTGTTTTTTTGCCTTTTGCCCATTTTTTTTTTAATTTAAACTTCTTCTTTTTTTTTTTTTTTAATCTGTCTAGGGAGTGAAGCTGCCTCTCCACTGCTACCAGGGATTCTCTGTAAAACAAATACATCTGTAGAGTGGGGAAGTGGAGACTAGTGGAAAGAGGGATATACAGGGGTCTTCAGAGATAAGTTTGGTTCCTGCTTGGTACTTGCCGTAGAAGCATTGATGGCAGAAGCTACGGCTAGCGTCCACTGAGCCCCCGGGATTTGACAGGACCTGAGAGCACCTGCATGGGGCCATGCACACTAGGTCCATGGCCTGCGTGCACGTGAGCCTGCGTGCACGTGAGCTGTCCTTTACTCAAGCATTTTAGAATACGGTTCCTCAAGTCATGAGGAACTGAGATGAAATGAGGCCTGTATTTAATTTTATTTCTCTCTTTTCTTTCTTCTTTTATTGCCTCTTAGGGGTTTGTTAATGCCCTCCGAAATGAACTTTTGGACTATCCAGGTATAACATTGTCTACCATTTGCCTAGGACCTGTGCATTCTAATATTTCCCAGAATTCTTTTACTAGAGAAGTCACTAAGGTAAATATTTTTAGCTGGAAAACAGTTGGAATGTTTTACTATTTATCCCACAGTGTTGAATCATACAGATGAGTGCTTCTGTCAGACGTGCTTATGAATTAGCCAGATAGCCACTCTTGTTATGTGGACTTGTTAACATTAGCTGGCAGTGTTTGGTATCCAGTTTTTATAAGGCTAATGGAATCACTACAGTATCGGTGGCAAGTTGGCCACCCTGTCCACCATTGTACAATAACTCTGTAACAGATAACAAAGTCCCTTTTTTTATCTTCTTCTACCTCATCACTGCCTATGGGGTTTCATTTTTGTGAGATTTTCCCTTGGCTTTTGAAGTGATACCAGTTGCTAGGCACTGTGGTAAAAACAAGAGGTGCTTTGATCTTTCAGTTAGCCAGTACAATCTCTACTGGTCTGTATGTGATTCAGATGAGGCTTTGTGGAACGTCATGGAAGTTCACGACAGCCAGTAGCACCTGTAGAAACTTGTAATGAGTGCAAGGCTCCATAGTGCATGGGTCCATCCTTCTTAATATAATATTTCTGTAAAAAAAAAAAGCTTGATAAATCTTCAGCATCCTTTTTCTTTCAAACTTTTTTAGACCAGAGGGCCTAAATCCCGGGAGCTTCCCAAGATGGCAACAAGCCGCTGTGTGCACCTCGTACTAGTCTCCATGGCCAATGATCTGGAGGAAGTCTGGATAGCTGAGCAGCCTGCCTTGTTTTGGACATATGTGTGTCAGTATGTGCCATTCAGGAACTGGATAATTTCAAAGACGCTATGGAAGAAAAGTATTGAAACCTTTAGGATTAACATGGTATGGGTGACTTACTTGTTTTCCAGTAGTATGCATTCATCTCGCATGAAAATATAGTCTTCAAAAGCTTTAGGATAGTTTTTGCTAACTTCCAGACCCAGCTCACACTATAAATACCAAAAAATACATAAGCTGTATCCTATCATCTCATGTAACTGACAGTTTACCACAAATCGCCAATGGCCTAGGTGTTCCAGAAGAAACATGGCAAGCAATGTTTTCTTCTATACTTATTGACGAAGAGAGTAAGTTTCAGAAACCCTTCTTCTCTGTTCCTTCCCATCATCGCTTACACAGCCTTCCGTCTTAGCTCACGGCTCACTTCCTAGAAGGGATACTTCTTCTCCTTTCTGCTTCTCCTGGGGACAGGGGCTCCTCAGCCGTTGAGCGTTTGTTCCACCTTCAGCACAACCCACTCCACTAAGACAAATTGACACATCACACACACACACACACACACACACACACACACACACACACACACACACTATGCAGTCCTTATTTCTTCTCTCTTGGCCCTAAAATACTCTACCCAACTCAGACTGGAAGAGAACAAGACTTACTACAACACTGAGTGGGGAATACTACCTGTTTCTGAAAAAAAAAAAAGTTTCATAAATTCAAATCACAGTGAATGTAATGAGTTAAGCTTAAAAATCTCTTATTACAGTTATGTATAAGAAGGGCTATTGCTGGGTATTGTTTTCATTGCTAAAGTCGTTTCCTTTGTACCCTTTGTGACAAGCATCTCCTGAGATTTGTTTTTACTTATGTATTTGTATTTTTATGTGTGTGTATCTGTTACCTGTCTGTGGATGCATGTGAAGGCCAGAAGAATGTCAGGATGCCTGGGAAATAAGCAGTCTTCTCTAGTTTTTAGACACCTAGTGACTTCTATCCTTCTGTGTTGTAGTGAAAAGGAATTAGTTAAGGGAAAACCAAGAGGAAACTTTAAGAAAGAGCTTAAAGACACTAAGATTATAAAACATTTACATGGTATCTTAAAATGTAGAGGTTGAAATACCATGAGCAGGGCCTTTTGCTGACTACCAGGTTGAAATGCAGGCCGGCTTTCTTTGTGTCCAATCACTTCTCAGCATTCTAGTTCTGGGTCTTGGTCATGTGAGATGGTTGAGGCAGACTTCATGGAAAGCTACCTGTGTTTTGAATCAGGAGGATGACTTCAGGAGCTCAGTGGACAGAGAAGCCCTGAGAGGGAACGATTTTGTACAAGAGAGAGATCAGTACCCTAGGTCAGAGCTGGGATATCTGGGTTCAAATCCCAGGTCTGAGGCCTTCTTGCCCATGGTCTTAAGCAGGTCACCCCTCAGACTCAAGTGGTTCGGCTATATAATGGGGAGTCGATGGTAGTAATACATCACAGAGCTATTCTGGGCATTAAGTAAGAATACAGGGGCAGAGGCACATCCTAAACACAGCCTGGAGTATGGTCAGGGCTGCTGTCTTTCTATTCTCCATTTCAAGATGAGTTTGGGAGTTGCAAGGGTAGATGCTTGGCTTGTTTCCCTGTTGTGACTCTTACCAATGGTTACATGAGGATAGAAATGCGTGCGTATTGCTTCTTTATCCTGGTTTCGGTTCTTCTCAGTGTGTACCCTGGTGTGACTTATGCTGGAGATTTCATCCTCCAAAGCTTTGTCTCCAAGCTCAACCTCCATTAAGAAGTAGAGCCTGGTGCAAGGTCATGGAGGTACCACCCTCGGGAGGGATTAATGGACTTCTCACAGAACTCTGAGAGTTCTAGAGCGAGTAAGTTGTCATAAAGCACAGCTACCCAATATGACTGGTTTACTTTTCCATTTCTCTACAGGGTGAGCCAAATGACAATCACCACAAGATGCTGAGCAAATGAGGTTACCTAATCCTGCACTTTTGGCCATCAAATGGGTGAGATGAAAAACCAGTTTTCCTACAGCCACAATTCTAGTCGCTAAACATCATGTCACAGTCCCAGTGTGGAAGGTCCAGAGGAGTTAACACGCTGTTCCTATAATCTCAGTACCAGTTAACATTTTCAGTAACAATAAGACAGAGATAGAAGACATGGCAGAGATGGTCCCTCAGAGGGAGAGAGGGACCAAGCATGCTACTTCTGGGTGCACAGTCTTTCAGAAAGGTCTACTTGAGGCTATTCTATATTTACAGAGCATCTTTTTCTAAAATATGATCATCACACAATCCTTGCATTGAATTTTATTTAGTGATTTCAAAGTATCTGGTCTTTCCTTCCCAAGATCAAATCTTATTTCTGTATAAATTAAAAGCGTTTATCTTATATATAATGTATATATCAAATAATATGATTTAAATGTCATTATGATTTGATTTTGATTATAGAATAATTTGATGTAAGTGATTCTTTTTTCTTTCCATTCTTCTTTTTGTTTCTTTATTCCTTTCTTTTTCTTTTCATTCTTTTTTCTTTCCCTCCTTCCCCTCTCTCTTTCTTTGGAGAGGGTCTTACTGTATAACCCTTGCCTGAAACTCACTATGTAGACAGGGCTAGCCTCTAACTCACACTGAACCTCCTGCCTCTGCCTCTACCTCTTGAGGGCTAAGATTAAAGGCACACACTACATACAGTTTTAAGTAGAAGAAAATAGAAAATTTCAGATTATAAGACCAGATGGAGAAGAGACTGAGGGAAAGGAAGTCCAGAGATCAGCCTAACTTGGGATCCATCTCAAGGGGAGGCTCCAAGGCCTGACACTATTACTGATGCTATGGTGTGCTTACAGACAGGAGCCTAGAAAGGCTGCCTTCCAAGAGGCCTAACAAGCAGCTGACTGAGACAGATGCAGATACTTACACTCAACTAGTGGACTGAAGTTAGAGACCGCTATGATGTCAAAAGAAAGTTGGCCTCTAAGTCAGAATCCACCTGCCTCCTGAGTGTTGGGATTTTAGGTATCTGATTTTCTGTTGCCCTTCATTTTCATCTTTGATTTAACTTTTCAACATGAAATAAATAAAAAGTAAAATATTGCCATGACTATTGAAAAAATGGATAATTATACTATATAATTGAATAAAATAGCACTTTTTGTGTGTGTGTATCTGCTTGTGTTTGTAGACCTGTGATCAATCTCAGTTGTCATGCCTCAGATACCACTCACCTTGATTTTTTTTTGTTTATATGTGTTGCTTGACCCTTCCCTCTACTCTTCCCAGTGCTGCTACTACTTCCCCTCTCCCCCAGATCCATTCCTCCTCTATTTCCTTTTTTTTAAAAAAAGAGCAGATCTCCTAGCGATATCAACTGAACGTGGCATAACAATTTACAGTAAGACTAGGCACAGACCCTCATATCAAGGCTAGATGAGTCGACCCAGTAGGAGAAAAGGGGTCCCAAGAGCAGGCAAAAAGAGTCAGAGATGCCTCCACTCCCAATGTTAGGAGTCCAACAGAAACACTAATCTACACAACTGTAACATCTATGGAGAGGATCTAGGTGAGACCCAGGCAGGCTCTGTGATTATTGCTTCAGTCTCTGTGAGCCCCTATGAGCCCTGCTTAGTTGATTCCATGAGTTTTCCTATGTCCTAAACACCTCTGGCTCCTACAATCCTTCCTCCTCCTCTTCTGTAGGGGTCCCCTGGCTCTGCCTAGTGTTTGGTTGTAGGTCTTTGCATTTGTACTCATCAGTTGCTGAATGACATCTATCTGATGACAATTGGGCTAAGCTCTGGTGCCCAAGTATATGTAGGATATCATTAGGAATCATTTAATTGACTTTTTTTTTTCCAGTCATCTTTGGTTCTATTCTGGGCATCGGGAGTGTTCCTCTGGTTTCTGGCCATCCAGGCTGTGTCAGATGTGGCACTGGACCTCTCATGGTTTGATGTACTGGCTGGTTCTGTGTGTCAACTTGACACAAGCTGGAGTTATCACGGAGAAAGAGCCTCCCTTGAGGAAATGCTTCCATGAGATACAGCTGTAAGACATTTTCTCAATTAGTGATCAAGGGTGGGAGGGCCCATTGTGGGTGGTGCTATCCCTGGGCTGGTAGTCCTGGGTTCTATAAGAAAACAAGCTGAGCAATCCAGTAAGCAGCACCCCTCCATGGCCTCTGCATCAGCTCCTGCCTACGTGTTCCTGCCCTGTGTGAGTTCCAGTCCTGACTTCCTTTGATGATGAACAGCAGTATGGAAGTGTAAGCTGAGTAAATCCTTTCCTCTCCAACTTGCCTCTTGGTCATGATGTTTTATGTAGGCACAGTTTTATGAAGGGATACAAACCCTGACTCAGTCAGTTAGCCATTCCCATAACTTCTGTGTCTCTATTACCCCAGCATTTCTTGCAGACAGGACAGATTGTAGGTCAAAAGTTTTGTGGCTGAGTTGTTGCCTAGTTAAACAATATGACCGGTTCAGGGTCCAAATACCCCATTACTAGGCATTTTTGCTAAGTTCACTCTGGACTGTGGCCTCATAAAATGAATTTTGTATTATTCCTTATGTTTTTATTCTGTGAATAATTTGAGGAGGATTCAAAGTCTCTGTACTGAAATTATCTGACCTTGGGATTTTTTTTTTTTGGGTGGGGGAGACTTTTAATGACTGCTTCTATTTGCTTAGGGGTTACAGGTCTATTTAAATTATTTATCTGATATTGATTTGATTTTGTAGAGAACAGGTCTTTAAAATATGACCTAATAATTGGTTCTTTCAATTTCTTTCTTTTGTGTGTGTCTATTTTTGTCTATATTCCTATTTTTGTTAAATTGGGTATTCTCTCTCTCTCTCTCTCTCTCTCTCTCTCTCTCTCTCTCTCTCTCTGTCAGTTTGGACAAGGGTTTGTCTATCTTGTTAGTTTTCTCAAAGAACCAACTCTTTGTTTCATTGATTCTGTGTATTGTTTTCTTTATTTTTATTTTACTGACCTCATGCTTCAGTTTGACTATTTCCTGCCATATACTCATCTTGGATGAGCTGCTTTTTTTTTCTTCTACAGCTTATAGGTATGCTGCTAAATTGCTAGTAAGAGTTCTTTACAGTTTCTTTATGTAGGCACTTGTGAACTTTGTTTTAGCATTATTTTCATTGTGTCACATAAATTGGATTGTGCTGTGCAGTCATTTTCACTGAATTCTAGAAAGTCTTTAATTTCTTTATTTCTGCCTTGACCCAGTGGTCATTCAGTAGAGAGTTGTTCAGTTTCCATGACTTTATAAGCTTTCTGTTGTTTCTGTTGTTGAAGTCCAGCTTTAGTCCATGATGGTCTGAAATGATATAATGGGTTTTTTCAATTTTATTGTATCTGTTGAGACTTGCTTTGTGACCACGTATGTGATCAATTTCGGAGAATGTTCTGTGAGGTCCTGAGAAGATATACTTTTTTATGTTCAGATAAAATGTTCTGTAGACAATCTGTTAGGTCCATTTGGTTCATAATATCTGTTAGCTCCAGTATTTCTATGTTCTGTCTGGATGATTTGTCCATTAGTGAGAATGAGATAATGAAGTCTCCCACTACCAATGTGTGAGGTAAATTTTAGTAGTATTTCCTTTATAAACATGAGTGCCTTTGAGTTTGGAGTGTAGAGGCTAAGAATTGAAAGAATATCTTGGTGTGTTTTTTCTTTGATGAGTATAAACTGTTCTTTCCCATCTTTTTTTATTGACTGTGGTTTAAAGTCTATTTTGTAAGATATTAGAATGGCTACTACAGCTTGTTTCTTAGGCCATTTGCTTGAAAAACCTTTTCCCAATCCTTTATTCTGAGTTAATGTCTACCTTTGATGTTGAAGAGTGTTTCTCATGTACAGCAGAAGGATGGATCCTCTTTTTACATCCATTCTGTTAGTCTCTGTCTTTTGGGGGAATTGAGTCCATTGACATTGAGAGATATCAATGACCAATGATTGTTAATTTCTGTTATTTTTGTTGTTGTTATTGTTGTTGGGGTGTGTGTCCCTTATTTTGGTTTTGCTGGTGTGAGATTATTTATTTCCTGTCTTTTCATGGGTGTAGTTAACCTCCTAGGGTTAGAGTTTCCTTTTAGTGCCTTCCATAGGGCTGGATTTGTGGGTAGATATTGTTTACATTTGACTTTTATCGTGGAGTATCTTATTTTCTCCATTTATAGTGATTGAAAGTTTTCCTAGGTATAGTAGTCTTGCTGACATCTCTTAGCTCTTAGAGTCTACATCTGTCTAGGACCTTCTGGCTTTTAGAGTCTCCTTTGAGAACTTGGGTGTAATTTACTTGTTAGCCTTTATTTGTTGCTTGGTCCTTTCCCCTTGTAGCTTTTAATATTCTTTCTTTCTTCTCTGTTTTTAGTATTTTGATTATTATGTAGTATGGCGACTTTCTTTTCTGGTTCAATTTATTTAGTGTTCTGTAGGCTTGTACCTTTATAGTCATGCTTTGCTTTAAGAAACTTTTCTTCTATAATTTTGTTGAAAATACTTTCTGGGCCATTGAGCTAGGATCCTACTCCTTCTATTCTTGTTATTCTTAGGTTTGGTCTTTTCAAAATGTTCCAGATTTCCTGGATGTTTTGTGTCAGGAATTTAGATTTAGCATTTTCTTTGACTAATGTATCTATTTCTTCTATTGCATCTTTAGCACCTGAGATTCTCTCTTTCTTCTCTTGTATTCTAATGGTGATGCTTGCATTTTTAGTTCCTGTTTGTTGACTTAGATTTCCAATTTCCAGAATTTTCTCAGTTTGTATTTTTTTCATTCTTTCTATTTTCATTGTCAGGTCTTGAATAGTTTTATTCATTTCCTTCAACTTCTTGATTTTTTTTTTTGGCTTTCTTTAAGGTATTTATTCATTTTCTCCAATTTTTTGTTTGTCTTTTCCTTGATTTCTTTAGGGATTTAATCATGTCCTCTTTAAGGACTCTAATAATCTTCATAAAGTTGGTTTTAAGATCATTTTCTTGTGCTTCAGGTACATTGGAATGTTTGGGGCTAGCTGTAGTCGAATAGCTGGTTGTTTGATGACAAATTGTCTTGGCTTTTATTGATTTTTCTTCTTATATTGGCATTTAGGCATCTGGGTTTGGGGTGATTATAGGTGGTACTCTTTGTATCCATAGATTAGTGCAGCTCTCTACACTCACTAGAAAACCTTCTTTTTGCAATAAATGTAAATTAATACCGAGACTCGAGAATGTTCAGCTCTACCTAAACAGGACATCTCTTTCATCTGTTCCTAAAGCTCAGCGATTGTCTTGGAAGTGGGAGTGGAAAAGGTGTAAGAGTCAAAGTTTATGGTAGACTGTTGTAAAATAGTGTTTTCTGGACATGACAAGGGCATTACACATATCAGTCAAGCTATTCAAAAATTCCAGCATGAGAGGAACAAAATACTCGTGGGATCAAATATATAGACAAGATGTGGAGCAGAGACTGAAGGAAAGACCATCCAAAGACTGCCCCACTTAGGGATCCATTTCATATACAGTCAACAAACCCAGACACTATTGTGGATGCCAGGAAGTACTTGCTGAAAGGAGCCTGTTTCCTAATGGTGACAAACTGATGGCTATTAGAATAAGTTTCTTCAGGGATGGGGCCTCTAGAGGTTCCAATTAGATGACCCTACACCCATGGACATACTGGCAGCATGAAGTAGATTCAATCAGTTAAAAAAAAATAGAGTTTATGAAGTTGAAAGAAAAGTGGTGGGTGGGAGATGTAGTGGGAGCTGAATGGGAGGAACACATGGTAGATTTGATCAAAATATATTGTATGCACATATGACATTCCCAAACATTAAAGGAGAAAAAAAAATACCAAGTGGCTTACCATAGCCAACCAATCAAAATAACATCAAACCTCTCATCCAAAACTCTGAGAGCATGAGGTGATATATTTCAGGTAAACAGATGCCTACTGAGACTACTATATGCACTAAAGTCATCCTTCAAAATTGAAAGAAATAAGGACCTCCCATGAGAAACATAAAGTCATTCATGACCACTAATACAACAGTAGAGAACATGCTAGTAAGGTTTTTTTTTTGTCAACTTCCCACAAGCTGGGATCATCTGGGAAGAGGGCTCTTTAATTGAGAAAGTGCTGCTATCAGACTGGCCAGTCTGTGGGGGCATGTCCTTGATTAATAATTGATGTGGGGACCAGCCCAATTTAGTACAGTTTGTACACTTTAGTGCCTTTGTACACTTCAAATGTCACATCTACTGTACAAAGGATTCCTTTCTGCTTGGTTTTTTTTTTTTTTTTTTTTTGGTTTTTTGAGACAGGGCTTCTCTGTGTAGCCCTGGCTGTCCTGGAACTCACTCTGTAGACCAGGCTGGCCTTGAACTCAGAAATCCGCCTGCCTCTGCCTCCCAAGTGCTGGGATTAAAGGCGTGCGCCACCACCGCCCGGCAAGAAGGGTTTTCTTTTCTGATCCAATCTTCTAGTGTATATCTTTTGATTGGGAAATTGAGTCCACTAATATGGACTTATTATTAAAAAGTGTATTAATTCCTATGATGTTGTTGGTTTTTATAGAGTTTGATGTTTTCTTAGTCCTTGTTTGCTTAGCAATTGTCTGTTGGATGTGTTTATCCTTCTCTATAGTCTGAAGACTTTTTTCCAGTAGAGGTGGATTAGCAGCCATCTACTGCTTTGAGCCTGGCAAGATTTTCTTTCTTCTCTAGTTGTGATAGTTTTTCTAGATATGAGAGTCCGAGTCAGCAGGTGTGGTCTCTTAGAGCTTGAAGTCCACTCTTCCTCCTCCTCCTCTTCCTCCTCCTCCTCCTCTTCCTCTTGTTCCTCCTCCTCTTCCTCCTCCTCCTTTTCCTCTTCTTCTTCTCCTTCTCCTTCTTCTTTGTCATTACTATAAACAATAATTTCTACTTTATTTTTTATTGGATATTTTATTTATTTACATTTCAGATGTCATCCCCTTTCCCCATTTCCCCTCCCTAGAAATCCCCATCCCATCCCCATCCTCCTTTTTGCTTTTATACCATTTTAATTACATACAAGTATTAAAGTCAGTTCTAGGTGAAGTCCACTCTTCTGTTCTCTTATGGCTTTGAGAGTTCCCAAACTTTGGGATAATGAGCCATGAATAAATTAATAAACAGGTTTCTGAATTTTCCTCCATAGTTGCTGTAAAAGCCTCTCTTCATCATGTTTTGACACAGAAGTATACTATAGGAAAGGCATCTTTGTACCTTTGTACCAGTGTCCTTCAGAGATTGGATTTGGGATTGTCCCCTAGGAAGGTGGACATGGGTTATATAAAAGATCTGACTGAGCATGAGCTGGGGAGAGTAAAGACCAGTATGCAATAGCATTCCTCCGTGTCTCAGTTTCAGTCACTGCCCTGGCTTCCCTCAATGGTAAACCATGACTTGTAATTATAAACTCAGATAAACCCTTCCCTCCCTCAGGCTCCCTTTGGTCAGAGTGTCTCATCATAGTAATAGAAACAACAGTAGAACAAAGTTCATGTCTAGATTATAAAAGCTTTGAGAGTAGTCTATCAGTAGTAGCTGAAAAAGCAGCTGCCACTCTGATGGGCCCGCCTGCATATGTGACTCTGTTCTTTTTGTCACTGACATTTTCCATTTTATTTTGTTATTACTGCTTCTTTGTGTATGTGTATATGCATGTCTAAGTATATATGTGGTATCTATAGTTTGTATGTAGTGTATATGTACATGTGTGTGGATGCATGTGTGTGAGTATGTGTGTGTGTGTGTCCCTGCGTGTGTGTGTAAGCCAGAGGAGGATGTCTGGCCTCCTGCTCGGTCACTCTCATTCTGTTCCCTTCGGAAAGGCACTCACACTGATTTGGAAGGTGGGTTGGCAGCTAGTAAACCCCATCGATGCTCCTGCCTCCACCCACCACAGTGTTGGAGTTATAGGTACATGTGACCATGCCTAAGCTTTTATGCAAGTGCTAGGGATTTGAACTCAGGGCTTTATTCTTGCGTATGTCTATAGTTCAGTTGTGGGGACACTTGATGCTGATTCATAGATAGGATGACTGGGGTGTGCCCAAGTGGGAGACAGAGTCTGTTCTGTGAAGCTAGAGGTATGCTAGGATGTGTCGTCACATATGACAGCTCCAGTGCTGCCACAGTACCGAGCTTGGGCATAGGCCTGGGAGATTAAAGGAAGACACAGACTTGGGCCATTCGTTATGAGAGAATGCCAAAGCTTTTACTGAGCAGGTTCAATATATACACCAAGCCAGGGAAGGAAAAACACAAACTCAAGGAAAAACAGGAGCTCAGCTGGGGGACAATGGGATGTCAAGTGTAAATTCCCTTCCTGGGGCACCATGCCTACATCAGGATGTTCTGATCTTAGGAAAACCACAGAATGTTATTTAGTAGACAGTGGCACACAGAAAGTCTCACCCAGGGCATGGTAGCCCTTCTGGTTCCTACAACATATACTTTGAGCACACAATCCAGGGTGCTTGATATGGATAAGTGTGTGCTGAAGGTAAGGGGGAAAGACCATCTTCTCTAACATCATGAGTCAAAGTGAATTCTCTGTGGCAGAGCTTTGGGCTGTGGGCTGTGGGCTGTGGGCCGTAGAATGTTAATGAATCTTCTGATTTCACTAACTAGGTGCTTAAACTGCTGTGGTATTATGGGGTCACCAAGAGATAGTTACAAGGGCTCTGATCTCAGGAACCAGAGTGTGCACAGTGATAGGAGCCGGGAAGATCTTAGGCACAGCTTTACCAGCTGGAGTGTAGAATGTGGAAGGAAGTAGCGGGTATGAGACATGGCTGAAGTGTACTCTATGGACTGGGGTTCTTTTTTCTAACCTTAGTCATGTGCTTTGGGCATGCCACAAGTGAGCACTAGGGTGGAGGGTTTGCATGCTGGTTGATGTGACCCACCAGGGTTTATGTGGGGTGATGGGAGTGTGTGCTGAGGAGAGGCACGGGGAATTGAAGGGGTGTCTCACATTCTCTGTTTTCACAGTCAGGGTACATGCAGTGTGACAATGGAAGTAGAAAGTATACCCTATGACCGAGTCAGACAGGGTGTGTGTGGCACAGCGGAAGTGTATGTGGGGTAAGAGTATGTGGGTGAGTTATGCGTGATCTGGTTTTACGGAGGGGGGGGGTCCTGGTGTGGCAGAAGTGTGCCTGGGGCTGAGATGATGTTGTTGCCATGGCTTCCACAGCTGGTATGTTTTTCTATGGGGGGTCCTTGCAAACTCTATGGCTAGCAGCAGAATGATCTGAGAAGCAAGAGCGAGAGTCAGTTCCGTAAGACTTTAGTTAGGTGTCATTGGTTCAAACTTCTGGAATCTGTTGTCGGGTGGCTTATTTTAGCCATACCTAAGCACAGCATAATTTTGGGAAAAAGTTTCCTAATGACAATGAACTCAGTCCTGAGTGAACAACAAGGTTTAAGATATGTTTATGTTGAAATCCTTTACAAGCTATACGTGGTTTCTTCTGTAAAGATGGGTTTTGTTGACTTAGAAGTGATGCTTCATATAAAAGAGAATAGTTGAGGTCAACACAATGCCTGTGGAGTGAGGATTGGCCTGGCTCTAATATAATACAGGTCACTTAGGCTGTTGTAAAGTACAAGTGACATCTCTCACAGGTCTTAGTAACTGAGAAGTAACGCTCAAGACTTAGGGGATAAAAAATCAGGGATAAATTGTGGGGCTGTGAAAATCCTGGGGTGTTTGGCCACGCCCCCAGAACCCAGAGACCTGACACGAGGTCTCCATGTAACATGCAGTAGGTCACGTAAAGCCCAGGTAGAGAGCGGGTGTGGGGGGGAACAGGTCTCTGCCTCAAGATTTACATATTACCTAAAGGCCGGAGCATAGTCACCTCCCAAGCCCCTCCTCTCCCCAATATAAGGGGGCCTCTCCTGGCATTTTTTGGGAGAACGTCCATCATTCAGACTTATCACCATGTCAATAAATCTACATGTCTTTAATCTCACGTGTCTCCTGCGATTCTAGACTCATTGTGTAAGTGGAAAACTCGCATGGGGGGGAAGCCTTCTCCACCCATCCCTGTGCTCTCTGCGCTCTAGTGGCCCGTGGGACACTCTCCCCTTACAATAGCAGTCCTACTCAGCCGGGGCCGCCTGGGTCCCCGCTTTCCCTGCGGGGCTCCCTCTCTCTCTCCGCTGTAACCCGTTTGGGCGAGACTGAACCATGAACAGCGAGTGCTGAGAGTCCTGAGTCCCGCCCAGAGCGACCATGGTTCCCCGGATGGCCTCTGCCTCTACGCACAGGCGCCCCGCCCACGCAACCCACGCGAGTTTTGAACCACAATAAATAAACATAATAATCCAGGGAATTCAGGTGAATCATGGCCTATAGATAGAAAAAAAAATCACCAAGTTGTAAATTACATCCTTTCTTTGAAGGGACAAGTCTGTGTGTCGAACTTTGCTGTCTTATCCAGTGCTTGTCTGTGTACACAAGGTCCTCCGATCCGCTCCATTTCCCCCTAGAGAATAGCAATTTAAAAGAAAAAGGTATACCTGACAGAAGTTCCCATGATGTGGTTAACAAAGTCATTTTTCAGGAGTTTGGTAGAGTAAATAACATTTTATATCAATAGACCATTGCATTGCTTAGTCTGTCTGAACAAACCCAGAGAGTCTTATCCGTCCTGTCTCTCTCAAAGGAGTTCATCAGTAGAGTGAGATCTATGACTTGAGTCTTTGCCACTAAGTAATTCATATTTTTCATACCATTATAAGTTCCTAATTCTTCGCTGTAGAACAAAAACTTCTAAATTTATTGCTACTTTGACATTTGTACTTCTCAAAAAAAAGTTATTAAAAAATAAAACTTTCATAGATAAATCCTGACTTTCTGTTTGTCTTTCTTTTTCTCCCTGGATGTGAGTTTGAAGGTCAGAGGTCAATGTCCACTGCCTTTATCTTTTGCTCTCTACTATTTTCGGCAGGGTCTCTCACTGACCCTGGAGCTTGGTTTTATCCTGGACCAGCTAGCTAGCAAGATTGTGGATTTTTCCCCATTTTCTACTCCATCCCAATTCTGAGGTTACAAATGCATCTTGCTGCATCCAGCTTTTAAGTGGGTGCTGAAGATCTGAACTTAGGTCTTCAATACTTTTATATAAACTACTTTACCCACTGAATCATCTCTCCAACTCCATTATCTATTTTATTATATTGACTTGTATAAATTAATATTAGTCTATGAAGTTAACAATATGATTAGCCTTCACTAAGAATTCTGTTGATGATTTCACGGAACACCTCCACAGGACCCCTTTCTGATTTTACTTAACTGGATTGGTGTGTTGGCCAACAATGGTGAAGGATTCCAGCTTTCCTTGCCTTTAGATAACAACCTGGACGTCTTTAAGGATCCCATAGAGCTAAACTACCTAGAGGCAGTGTCCTTGATCAACAGTGTTCTACATCACATGATGGAGCAGTAACAAGGCAAGTTTGTTACTGTGGGATTGAGTCTGTGTCCCTTGCCAGTGGATACCGTGTCAGCAAACATGCTGTTCAGTTAAGACAGCCCAAACTCAACTCTGATGGAACCAAGTTGAGTGTATACAGGGCGGTTGACCATGGAACCTGTTTGGGTTTTGTCTTTTACTGTGTATTATAATGCTAAGTGTGGGCTCCCAAGACCTGGAGTCTGCAGGCCGTCCTAAGTGATCCTGCCCCCAAATTATTTCTGATTGGTAAATAAAGACGCCAACAACTAATAGCTGGGCAGGAGAGACATGGGTGGGGTTTAGGTTTCCTTTGCTTGGGGTTGGAGGAAAACCACAAGGAGAAGAAGAAGGTGCAGAAGAAGGAAGGAGAAGCCCCCATGAGTTAGCTGAGCCATAAAAAAATGTGACACTGAGAATTGGCCAATTGGAGTTAAGACCAGCCCAGACGAAACATAGTAAGTAATAAGTAATAATCTAGAGTTGTTGATGGGGAAGTAAATATTGATAACACAGAGGGTGTCTGCTCAGCTCGTGTGCTGTTTAAAGTTTATTGTAAATAGAAAGGTTGTATGTGTCTTTTATCTGGGAACTTAAATGGTCAAAGGCAGGGTGGGAACCCTGGGCCGGGATTAATAATTTTTACAACAGTATCCCTTGCCATGCCTGTACAGAGAATCAATGGCCCATCCCTAATGTTTTCTACATACACCTCAGGATGAAAACTTTGCCTCATTTCTATGACTTTTTTCCCTGACCATAAACAGGCATTTCTTACCTGATGTTTAGTCCTACCTGATATTTAGTAACTCCTGTGACTCTACTGGAAATACAATGACGCTATTTTTCGGGGAATGATAGCTTAAATGTAGGCGTGGGCGTGGGCGTGGGTCTTGTTGGGTGGTTGTGGTTCCCTTGTGTCTTCTGCCCCGGGCAGCTCAGGGAGGCACGGCCCATGGGGAGAAGCAGAAGCATGGGATTTCTGACTGAGTTCACTCCGCCCAAGCAAGGGGAGTTCTCTCTCAGTCTGAAGTTCCGCAGGGGGTGGGGGAGGCCGGGCTCTTGAGTGGACCCGGAGTCCGGTGGTCACCATTAGGGGCTCCCAGACAGAGATGCAAGAGAAACGAGGCGGGAGGCGGGAGAGAGGCCCCGGCAGTAAAGAGACTCTTGGTACTTGCTTGGCTGGAACTCCAGCTAGGCTAGATTGCTTGAATCAGTGGTCTCCTTGGCCTTGACGGGAAATTAGGCAGCTGCAGCGATGAAGGCAGCAGCGACAACGGCTCATTAAAGGCCTTCTTCACGGTTCCCCATGGCAGGCCCCAAAGACGTGAGGGAGTCCATGGTTCCAAAAGGTTTATTGTCATGGTGGGAAATAAATGAATGTGGCTGCACCCCTACTTAGGTCAGGGGGACCTGAGTTAAATAGGGAGGGAGGAGGGAAGAAGGTCTGGGAAAGGATTATGTAATTGGCTATGCCCTTTGGCCTTTAGGTATCTCATTAATATGGAAATCTCTCAAGGGCCTGTAGTTACGCCCTCTACCTGTGGAGGGGCTGGTAGGGGCATTGCCCTATGTGACTGAAAAGCATGGACCAATTGAGGTCCTAGACTGCGTCAGGAGCCTGGGGTCTGGGAGGGAGGCCGAACACCTGCTGTTGTCCCATTAGGGTCCAGGGTTTGAGGCCTGTGCTCCACCAGAATCCAAGCCATCCCTTCACGGTCTCACACTGTTTGCTCTGGTTTCATAAGATAAAAATCTACTCAAAGACATGAAAACCTTGATTTGGGTCATCCATGCATCCGTCGTTTAAAGTTGTAAACATTAAAATGGAATGAAGTTTCCCAGTTTTTATTTTTAATTTTTATTCTTCCAGCTATCTGTATTGCCCTATTTGTCTGTCTCTTATGAAGTGTGATTTCATGTTTTGTCTCTCCTCCAATGGATTATCTTTGCCTTTAGTTAGTTAATTCACGCTTGATGTGTATGTGTCTGGCTTTGTGTTACCTTTATCTTCTTTCTTGCCCAACTGTTTTTCAACCTCTGTGGATAACTTTGAACTCTGACACCAATTATATTGTTCTTGTCACACACGTTGACATTCCACTAGGCACTTGTGTTTGTCATTATTACTTCCTTTATCTGAGATGGGGGGGGGTGTTTCCCTCCCTTTTTTCTTTAGTGAAAGCCTATTGAACGTATTGTGATTGAAAGTGACTTTATCTTCACTTTTGAGTTATCTGGAGGAATGACTAGGCACAATAACCCCATGCTTGCAGTGGTATTTGTTGTCATTTGAGCATGTTGTTGTCATTTGCTTTTTTTTTTTTTTCTGTTGAGAAGTTAGCTATTGTTTTAATGAAATTTCCGTTCCTTGGAAAGTAATGTCTTTTACGCCTTTCTGGCTATTTTTTGTGACAACCCCACCCCTTGCCTGCTGCATGTGTCCATGTGCATGGCACACTAGGACTGTGGGTTACTAATATTTCTCATCTTTACTTGTGGGCTTTGATGTTCCTTAAAAATTTGGAACTGGGTGTATAGGTTTGTGGTAGAACACCTGGTACTCACAAAGCCATGGATTCAATCCCCAGGAGGCCAGAATAACTCCATTCACCGAATTCTGAAGCTTAGCTAATGTCTTTTTCATCTGGGGACTTGCCAATTGATTCTTCTCTGTAGTTTCTGTTTCTTTGCTAACATTCTCAATCCTGCTTTATATCTTTAAGAATACTGTACATTTGCAGTTTTAGAGCCTGATCTAGTAACTATTAACTAGGTTCTTTCTGTGGGAGTCTAAGTTTTGGAACATTGTGTTATTTCCTCTGCTTGGGATAATCAATCCATATCAAGAAGAGCTTCATTTTGGCCTAGCTTTGGAGGCTCCAGTCCATGTCCAGGGCTGACTGACACCACTGCTTTGGGCTTATGGTGGTACAACTGGTGGGAGAATGTCACAGAGTAAAGGTATATTTGTCACAGTTGTGGTTACAGGGAGAAGGGAGGGTGGGAAGGATAACTGGAAACTGGGTTCCTAATCCTCTGATGACCTACCCTCTGCCCCTCAAACTTCCCACTAGATCCACTGCTGCAGCCAAGGGCCATGTCTGTGTCCATGTCTGGGGGTCTGTGTTAATATCTGGGGGCCTGTATTAACTACCAAAAACTACATGGATGTCTGTGGTCTATGCTGTATCCTGAAGCCATGCTAATGTCTGAGGGTTGTATTGTTCCTGGAGGCTATACTGATGAGAGTGAGTGACTTGCACTGCCACTTCAGGCCATGCTGATGTCTGAGGTCTGGTCTGCCTCTGAGGGCCTTGTCTGGGTCCATGGTCCTACTGCAGCTGGGGGCTGTGCTCATGGTCGTCTCCAGAAACCATGAGGAAGCCCCTGATCTGAGCTCCAGCTGACTGTAAAGAGCAAGGAGGCTGCTTCCCCAGTGACATCAGTGACTGGAGACACATAATTAAGAAAGAGGGACATCGGCCTGGTCTATAGAGTGCTATAGTGAGATTCTGTCATGGAGAAAAAAAATTATGAGAGACATGGAAGGCTTCTGTGAACTCCTACCTTCCAACATCTCCCCCACTGAAAAGTATCAGCCTAAACGGAAGCTATCAAAAAGAACTCTTAAAAATTGTGCTAGGGATGCTAAAGGGTAGCTCTCCGCAACTGATAATTTCTGGCAGGGGTGTATGTTGTGAGTAGGTGTTTTTTTGTTTGTTTGTTTATTTTTTTTGGTTTTTCAAGACAGGGTTTCTCTGTGTAGTCCTGGCTGTCCTGGAACTCACTCTGTAGACCAGGCTAGCCTTGAACTCAGAAATCTGCCTGCCTCTGCCTCCCAAGTGCTGGGATTAAAGGCATGCACCACCACCGCCTGGCTAGTGAGTAGTTTTTATTTAATACCACCTTTGCTCCAGGCCGGCGGAGGGAGCTACCAACCTCTGTCCAACATCCCTTTGGCTCTCCCTACATTGAGCTCCGGGAGGTGTCCACACTGCCAGCCCCCTCCCGAGCTTTCTTTGAATCCAGGGATAAAAGACACACAAACAATTTGTTACTTTATAACTTGCCTTCTTGGCACAATGACTGGGTGCAGATATCAACCGCCTGGAAAAGCATGCCCTTATTATCTTCCTCTCTCCATGTGCCCTAAGCTTCAGTGGCTCCTCCCACCTAGCCCCTGCCAAACATCCCTGGCCACCCGCCTGTAGCAGAGGCCACAGGCCCCAGCTCCCCTGGAGACCTCACATGGTTGCTGTGTTCTTCCTCCAAAGCATGGCAGAAAAGCCTCTCTCTTTTCTCTCATCTGCTTTTTTCCCTGGGACCCAGAAGTCCTGCCTCTACCTTCCGCCCAACAATTGGCCCATGACTTTCTTTACAAATCAAGAACTAATTGGGGAACAGAAAACCTTAGCATCAGACCCTCCCCTTACAGGTGTAGGTGGAAAAGGACTCAACTTTCTTTCTTTTTCTTTTTCTTTTTTTTTTTTTTGAGCCATCTCTCCAGCCCCTGGACTTAACTTTCTTTAGTGGAGTGGACCACTGAGATTTTAACCATGCTCCAGTAAAAGTAACCATGCTCCAGTAAAATGTACAACACAAATTGAACTTTTTGGGAGAGAGAGTTACTAGGGGCGGGGGAAGACTTGGAAGTAAGTGTGATCAGGATGTACAAGGTGAAATTCCCAAAGAATCAATAAAAATACTACTAAAGAAAAAAAGGTTCCCTCACTTGCTCCTAGTGCCACCCTGGGGAGCATGCAGTTCACACAGGGGAGTTGGTGGCATGCTTGAATTGTGACAGGTACTCTATTTTGAATGGATGGTTCAACACTGAGGTGGTTTGAATGAAGATGGGCTCCATAGGCTCCTCAGCTGATGAACTAACTGTGTGGCCTTGTTGGAAGAACTGTGCCCATTGGAGGTGAACTTCTCAGTTTCAAAAGCCCAGCCAGGCTCAGCCTCTCTTTGCCTGCTGCCTGTGGATTAAGATATAAACTCGCAACTCCTGCTCCAGCACCATGCTTGCTTGAGTGCTGCCACCACTGTGGTGGTTTGAGTATGCCTATCCCAGGGAGTGGCACTATTTGGAGGTACAGCCTTGTTGGAATAGGTGTGGCCTTGTTGGAGCAGGTGTGTCACTGTGAGTGTGGGCTTTAAAACCCTCATCCTAGCTGCCTGAAAGCCAGTCTTTTCCTAGTGGCCTTCAGATGAAGATGCAGAACTCTCAACATTTCCTGCACCATGCCTGCCTGGATGCTGCCATGCTCCCACTTTGGTGAGAATGGACTGAACCTCTGACTCTGTAAGGCACCCCCATAAATGTTGTCCTTACAACAGTTACCTTGGTCATGGTGCCTTTTTACAGCAGTAAAACCCTAACTAAGACACACCAACATGATAAGGGACCAGTTTCTGAATCTGTAAGCAAGCCCCCAATTAAATGCTTTCTTTTATAAGAGTTGTCTTGATCATGGCGTCTCTTCATAGGAATAGAGCATCCATTAAGACAAACATTAAATATAAAACATTGTAAAAACAACCTTAAAACTAAGTCTAGAGAGGATGTACATCCACCGAGTAGTAACTAGGGACAAAAGAAAGCTAGGGCCCCTTAAGCCAGTTTACAGGAGTCAGAATTCAAATTGCATTGACTTGTCCACCTCCAAGTTACAACCTATCTCCAGCACCATGTGTGTTCAGTTATTAGGGTCCTCTACTCCTTCTTCTTTGGAGAGCTTTGAGAACCATTTTTTGTTCACAAAGCATTTCTTAGCTTCTCAGACTTTTAACTGCCATTTCCTGAGGTGTCATATGCTTCTAGCAGAAAACAGCCAACTACAGAGCTCAGGCCTCTAGGTTTCATTCTTTGGGTGAGCTTTTCTAGCTCTCCATAGATGACTATAGCGAATTGGCCATGTACTGCCATCTGTGGAGCTGGGACGTGAGCTTTAGAGAGGTCATGAGGGTCAGGTTTTGAATCTGGTAGAGAAAGTGACTCACAGGTTCATTGTGAGGAGAGTGATAGCGTGATTTGGTTGGGTAAGGCATACATATGCATTTTAACATCAATGTGGTGGTGGTAGTTTTAGTCTTTGGAAGAGATTGGACTGTGTACTGTATATGTTTGTGAGGAGCTGCAGGGGAGGTTGCTGAGGACTTATCACATTGAGAGGTCAGATGGAAGAGGAAAGGCAGTGAAGGTTCTTGAGAACGAGTACTCAGAGAAGACAGAGTGTGATGTGGAGGAAGCCTCGGCAAAGTGCCACAGGGGCCACAGGAAAGATCGCTCAAAACATACCTCCTTGCTTGCTGCTCAGGGCCATATAAGGTGAGAGCGTGACAGAAGGCAGCCAGATGTTTGACATGTAGGTCAGAAATGACAACCTTTGTTTTGGGGAGGAACAGAAATGGAATCTAAAGTGGAGTGTATTAACAAATAACAAGCCGGGCGGTGGTGGCGCACGCCTTTAATCCCAGCACTTGGGAGGCAGAGGCAGGCAGATTTCTGAGTTCGAAGCCAGCCTGGTCTACAGAGTGAGTTCTAGGACAGCTCGGGCTATACAGAGAAACCCTGTCTCATGAAAACCAAAAAAAAAAAAAAAAAAAAAAAAGACAAGAGACAACTCCTGCCTGCTGCCAGAGAGCTCGGGTTGGGCAGAGGACACCCAGAGGCGCAGTTGCCAAGAGGATCTCGTAAGTGGTGAATAGATGTGAGAGAAAGAACTAAAGTGGTGTGTGCACAATGAAGACAGGAAGAACTGGAGACAAGAGGGCAGTGAGGAACAGACTGGTGTGAGTAGCCTGCCCTGCCACCTGAGGCCATGGTGAGGTCCTGGCACTGAGCTGCTGCCAAGGACCATGTCTGAGTCTGTGGCCCTGTAGTGGCAGGGATCTGTGTCAATATCTGTGGCCCATGTTACCACCAAAGGCCATGGGGACTTCCTTGGTCTGAGTTGCTGCCTGGGGCTATGTTGATGTTTGAGGACTGAGTAGAGCTGGCCCGGCCCTCCTATCTGGGCAGCTTGGCAAAGCTGGCCCCTAAAGATGGTTGGCTGACCAGTTCAGCTACTATCTGGGCCCAGATCCAGGGCTTTGAGTTGGCTCACCCCAGCATCTAACCCATCTGTGAACTGTTGCAGCTTGTGAAGGGGTCAGTCCTGCAGAACTGAAGTTGCAGAATCTCCACAACACAATGCAATAACAGTGTATCTGAGGAGAGACCTGATGAGGAGCCAGTATTGACTGTGGCAGAAGCCAGAGGCCTTGACCTCTCGACGACTCACTGCAATAAACCTTTGCAAGTAAAGCTGTTTGGGCAAAAGGGTGTCCTGCATGACACACTGCAGCTTCCATAGCAAGATTTTTTTATTTTTTAATTATTATTATTTTTCTTTTGAAGGGAAGGTTGCGAATGTGGAAGATAAATATGGAAGGATGGGAGATGGGTGAGACTGGGGCGCATGATGTGAAATTCACAAAGAATTAATGAAAAGTTAAAAAAAAATTCAATCACTAAAACAAATGAAACAACAAAAATACCGATAAATCAAAATCCACCCCCCCAAAAAAAGTGAACCCCCCAAAAATACAAGAATCAAAACACAAAAAATGAAATGGATAAATATGTGAGTATGTGATCATTTTAGAATAATGCAAAGCCAGGGAAGGCCAGGCTTGGCATTCCATGTTAATGATGAAAACCTTCAAGCAATTTAAAATTACTATCATTTGGGGGAAAAGTCCAATAATGTTAATGCAACCCCTAAAACTGATCATTACAAAGGGTGCTTAACCTCATGTGGACACTTTTCTGCATGAGAAAAGATACAATGTTGCTCAACTAATAAATCGATCAGATAAACCACAGCTGGGTAGTTAAACCAGTTTAAGGTGTAAGATAAATAAACTAGGGGCTGGTGAGATGGCTCAGTGGTTAAGAGCACTGACTGCTCTTCCAGAGGTCATGAGTTCAAATCCCAGCAACCACATGGTGGCTTACAACCATCTGTAATGATATCTGATACCCTGTTGTGGGGTGTCTGAAGACAGCTACAGTGTACTTACATATAATAAATAAATTAAAAAAAAGATAAATAAACTAGTCCAGTAACTGGGCTAGTTACAAACTATAGTAAGTTTTGTAAGTTCAGCCAGTCTAAAGATGATGCATATTATCTTGAGATTCTGGGAGTTCCTGCCGGTTTAGTTAGAAGTCAAGTAAGGAATAAAGCAAGTTCATTTCCGCTGAGGCTCCCACCCGTTGTCCCTCTTCCCTGCAGGTAACTGTAACTCACTTCTAGGTGGTGAGAGGATAATAATGAAATTCTGATCGTCACTTTACGGAAATTTCCCTATATTCCCATGTTTCAGCTCATATTCTTGCAGCACTGGTGATCCCACTGGGTAATTCAGTTGTCAGTGTTGTGTATGAAGTCAGAACTATGGGACGTCTTCTGGTTGTGACGACACTCGTGGTGAATGAAGAGCCTGCTTCATTTACATATGACAGAAATGTGTGGAAAGATGTGTAATCATTTGTTGGAGAGAGGCTGGGATGGTCTCTTGGTTGGTAAAGTGCTTGCCATCCTGGCAGGACGACCATGTTCTCCAGCCCTCATGTAAAAAGCCAGGCATGGAGGCAGGTACTTCTAATCCCGCTGCTGCAGAGCTGGACACAGGATGGTCTCACTGGCTGGCCAGCCTAGCCAACTCAGCAAGCCCGAGTCTCTGAGAGAGAGACTGCCTGAGGCTGACCTCTGGCCTCCACACAAATGGGCAGGCACCTACACACGTGGATATCCCTCTCCAAAGACAAAGAACAAACTTTAGCTGGTGAGATTTTATTTCAAGTGTTTATGGTTTCCAAGCAAAGTATATGAAAAATGAATACACTGAATGGAACTGTTCACACCATGTTAAATGCTAAAACAGTACATTCAAAAATACTAAAAATTAATTACACTTCAAATAAATATATGTACACGTTATGTTAACCATTACAAAGATTCATTATTATTTAAAAACACTGATATGAATGTCTTTTAACTATGTAATTACATACCTGTTGACTTTTTAAAAGACAAACCACATTTCAGACATTTAACAAAGCAGTACAAAACCCATCTACTCTTGTACAAATGTCTCTAGCTACCAAAACCAATCAGAACTCATACAGCACAAATATTGGCCAACTACTTTTACCCATGTTAGACACAGAGGACCTGTTGTTTGAGTCATTCGAATGGCTGAGAAACAGCTTGGAGACCTTTGGTTTTCTCTCAGGCATTCTTGGGGCAGAGAAAGTCTAGTGAAATTACACTTACACTCCTACTTTTCAGTTAGAGCCTCCTCTGATGTGCTTGCACTTGGATGTCAAAATGGACTAACACAAATGTATAGGGAGAGGTTTAGAAGAGAAGATTGGGTATCCCAAAGGAGGGTCAGCAGCCTGTACGGTGAGGTTCCTCAGCAGCAGTGGGTGAGCTTGGATGCTGTACCGCTCCTCATCATCGTTGGTGGCATAGAGCAGCTCCCACGAGAGGTTGGCCCACTGACCCCGAACAGCCTCAGCATTCAGCTTCCCGATGTGCACCGACAGCTCCTGAAGCATCAGGACCCTCGAGGTGTAAACGCCCTGGGAGTGTAAAAGATGGGAAGGATCACCAAAATAGATAAAGCAGAAGTGGGCACGATCAATAGAGATCGGTGTTTTAAAATGTACATGTGTTGCTCAGCTTTAGAATTAAGAACTGCTCTCTAAATAAATATGAGAAGAAAAATGTCACTTAAGTACTATGACAAGCCAGGCGGTGGTGGCGCACGCCTTTAATCCCAGCACTTGGGAGGCAGAGGCAGGCGGATTTCTGAGTTCGAGGCCAGCCTGGTCTACAGAGTGAGTTCCAGGACAGCCAGGGCTACACAGAGAAATCCTGTCTTAAAAAAACAAACAAAAAAAATTACTATGACAAAAAATTTCAGTTATTTAGTCTTCTCTGACTCCAACCCACCACTTCAGTTGGCCTTGGCAACGCACAGCTATAAATACTAGTTACTGAACAGATCTGGTAGTGTCTTATTGCTGTGACAAAATACCTGACAAACAGTGTAACAAAGGAAGGTTTGCCCTGGCCCCTGCAAGAGATGTCTTGGCAGCAGGCACGCGAGGCAGCTGAGCAGGAGTCCACAGCCGAGCAGCAGAGGGAGGAGTGCTGTTCAGCACCCCTTCTTCCTTTCCATTAGTCTGGGACTTGGCCCACACAATTAGTCTTGGCTCCTTGTCCCTTCCCACCTGGATCTAATCTAAAATTTTCTTACAGACACACCCAGAAGTTTGTTTCCATGGCGATCCTAAATCTTTTCAAGCTAGCAATCAAGAGTAATCACCATGGTGAATAAGAGTTTGGCTAGGCTCCTTGTCAGAAAGTTTTAATGAGATGTAGTTCGATTTCTCCACAATTTGCTCATTTCAACTGTCAATTTATATCCCAATGGCTCTTGGACATTCACAGAATGTACAATAACTACCACAGTACATCTGAGACCAGTTTTCACAGCTTCACAAAGAAACACTGTGCTCTCAGCTGTCACTTTCCTAGCTCCTCAATCTGCTCCCCTTAGTAACCACAACTCTCTACCTGAACAGACTCACCTGCTCAGAGTTCATGACCCTTGTACTGAATCGTCATCCTTCATTCCTTTCCGTGGCCATGGGCATACTATAATATATGCCACAATAGATATACCATACTTCATACCTATCATCTGTTGATGCACAGCTGGGCCACTTCTGCCTTTCAGCCATGAGAAATACTACACTGTGAACATCTGTGTGCAAGTTTTTGTGTCAGCCTGCACTTTTGTTCTTTTCCAGTGTGAACATGAGAAATAGTCCCATGACCAACTATTTGAGTATCTTGCCAGCATTAGCATATAAGAGTTCCAATCTCCTCACACCCTGGTTAAGACTTAGTGACTATTAATTTTAGCCATTATACTGCAATAAAATGTACCTTTTGTGTTTCTCTTGAGGAGTGCTGGAGATCAAGGCCAGAGACTTGCACATGCTAAGCAAGGTATTTTACCAGTAGGTTACATGCCTCAGCCCTGATTTTATTATGGTCATTAATGATGCAGAGCATTGTGTGTGTGTGTTTGTGTGTGTGTGCGTGCGTGCGCGCGCTTATTGGTCACTGTATATCTGTGGAGAAGTGAACTTTTGTCCATCTTCAATTGGATCCTCTGTTTTTATTAGAGTCTAAATTATATACATATTATAGTAACAAATCTTTAATGAGATATGTGCAGTTATTTTTCCTGTTCTGGGTTGTTTTCACAGTATGCTTTAACACACAACATTTATTTTTTTTCAGTACTGTTTTGTTTTGAGGCAGGAACTCACATAGCCCAGGATAGAGTTAAATGCTGTATTCTGAGTAGCCCAGGATGACCGTCAAGTCTTGATCCTTCTGGGAAACAGAATGTGTCCGGGCCCTTCTTTCTTCTCCTCTTCATAAAAAAGTATCACTTCTATTATTTTATATGTGTACGAATTTTACCTGCATGTGTCCCAAGAAGGCCAGAGGAGGGACTGGACCCCTGGAATTAGAGTTACAAAGGGTTGTGAGCTATCCTCTGGCTGTTGGAAGTTGAACCCCAATTTTCTGTAAAAGCAACAGTGCTCTGAACCATTGAGCCATCCATCTCTGCAAACAACTTGTTTTGAGGACTGGGATGATCACAGATGGAAACTCCCTATAAAGTTCTCTGCAACCAAGAATGACTCTTGCTCCTTCTGCTAAGATTACAGATATGTGACATTTGGTTGGCTGTGTTTTGTTTTGGCTTATTTTATAGCCCAGGTTGACTTCAAACTTGTGGCAATCTTCTTCCCTCAGTATCCTAGGTTCTGGGTTTAGTAAGCCACTAGACCGGCAAATATTGGGCCTATGCTTTTGCTTGTTTGTTTTTCCTTTTCTAATACTGGGGATTCAACCTGGGGTCTTCTGTATATTAAGCAAGCATTATACCATTGTGCCACGTCCCAGGCCTGCCTGGTCAGCCTACTTATCTCCTTTCTCTCTCTCTCTCTCTCTCTCTCTCTCTCTCTCTCTCTC
>NW_021604585.1:2194981-2209731 GCF_004785775.1 Grammomys surdaster | reverse complement strand
CCCTCCCTCCCTCCCTCCCTCCCTCCCTCTCCCTCCTTCCCTCCCTCTCTCCTTTCTTCCTTGCTTCTTTCTTTTCTTTCTTTCTCTTTCTGACACAGTTCACATGTAGTCAGGATCAATGAGAATTTGATACAGCCATGAATAACCCTCAACTGCTTATCCTCCTGCCTATACCTTCTGAGTGCTGGAATGAACAGTCCTGTTACCTTGCCTGGTTTATGTGGAACCAGGAAGAGAACCTATGGCTTCAAGCATCCTATGTAAGCACACTAGCAACTGAACTATATCCTAGCATCAAGATTTCCCCTAAAATGTTCATTTTTCTTTTTTTTTTGTGATTTGATGTTTTTCTTGCATGTATGTCTGTACACAGTGTCTGAGAAGGCCAGAAGAGGGTGTTGGATCTGGGATTAGAGTTCCAGATGGTTGAGAGGCATCGTGTGGGTTCCAGGAATGGAATCTTGGTCCACTGGGAAAGAAGACAAGTCTCTTAACTATTGCTCCAGCCCTTAAACCTTATGTTTTTAATGATGCAGCTTCATTTGTTTCTTATACTTTTATCATGTCTAAGAACTTATTCATAAGTTCAAGGTCATGAAGATTATTCCCATGTTTTCTTCTAAAATTTACATGGTTTTAGCATTTAGTTCCTTGAAGCAATGGAGGTCAGTTACTTAATATGGTGTTAGCTGAGACCTTTAGTGGGTTCAGCATCTTCCAATAAGAGGAATGTCAGTCCTAAGGCCTGTGAACATGGCCTGTACCGGGGTGGGTACTTTGCAGATGTAACTAAGGACTCTGAGATGACATCATCCTGGATTTATATGGATCTAAGCCAATGTCTGTGTCCTTTTAAAAGAAAGGAACAGGAAAACTCTCCACGACACACAGAAGAAGGCCATGTGGAGATGGAGACTGATCTTACATCACCCCAGCCAAGGAATGCCAGGAGCCAGCAGAAGCAGGGGATTAAGGGAAGAATTCTTCTTCAGAGCCCTCACAGGGAGCATGACCTCCTGACACCCTGACTTCAGACTCCCAGCTCCTGAACTGAGAGCAATAAATTTGATCTTTAAAGTTACCCAGTTTTTAGGGATGAGTGTTTGTAGCAGCCATTGGGGAAATAACATCCATAATCCAGTGTTTCTCTTAACTGTGGACATAATTGTCTCAGTACCATTTGTTGAAAGCAATGGTTTCTCCATTGCATGTTCTTGGCATCCTTGTTGAAAATCAGTTGAACAAGACTTCTTCTTTCCACAGCACCTGGTCCACACGAGTGCACACCTCACATTTATGCACGCCCTCACAGTATGAGATACTGGCACTTTATAAAATACAGTTTGAAATTCACAAATATGAGGTCACCAATTTAAAAAAAAAGGCTTTTCTGGCTATTCTGGGTTCCTTGACATTCCATGACTTTTAGAAAACAATAGGCAGACGACCTTGAATGGGATAGTGTTAGGTTACACACGTTATGTGTGTGGGTGTTATGTGAATGGAATAGTGTTAGGTCTGTAGGTTAATTTGAAGACTATTACCATTTAAAAGATACACACGTTACATGTGGGGGTTATGCCTGCATGTAGGTCTATGTACCACTTGCATGGCTAATGCCCAGGGAACTCAGAAGAGGGCACAGATCCTGAGGAGCTAGAGATGCAGGTGATTGTGAGCCATGTGGGTGGTGGTGGGAAATGAATCCAGGTCCTCTAAAAGAACAGCCTGTGCTTTTATCTTCTGAGCCGTCTTTCTAGTCCCAAGTACTAGAATTTTAATAATACAATTTGATTCACAAACATGGGTATTTCATAAATATGAGTATTTTAATTTATTGATATTTATTTTGATCTTTAATTCCTTCCTTCAACAATGTTTTACAGTTTTCAGAGTACATGTTTCATACTTATAACATTTCTACCTAAGTATTTTATTTATTTATTTTTGAGACAAGCTCTTACTATATAGTCCAGATAATCTGGAATTCACAATCCTTCTGCCTTCTTAGCCTTCTGCAGGTAGGGATTCAAGGCATGAGATATGCCTGGCTTGTATTTTTATTATTTTTAAATACATTTTTTTAAAAAAATTTCATTATGTGTGTGTACACAGATACATGTCTCAGTGTACATATGGAGGTCAGAAGACAACTTTTAGAAGATGATTCTCTTTGACCATGTGTGTTCCGATGCTGGGACCCAGGTCATGAGACATGGTGGCGAGTGCCTTTATCTGCTAAGCCATTTCAATGGCCTTTTATTCTTTTTGATAAGTGGGATTCCCTTATTTTATTTTGGTTTGATCATTTCTGTATAAAATACAAAATATTTTATGTCGATCAACTTTTTATACCATACAATTATCTCAAAGTTTTAAAAATGATTCCTTACATTTTAAACGTAAGATTCTGCCATCTGCAAACAGTGCTCCTTCTTCAGTTCTGAACCGAAGGACACCAGTTTTCTTTTGTCTCACTACTCTGTTGTTATGGCTCAGCTGTTATAGGCCAAGCACAGCGGCACAGGCCTCTAGGCCTTGCAACCTGAGTGACCGAGACAGGATGATTGTGGAACTTAGATATTTATGAATTGCACAACTAGCCTGGGCAGAATGGTGAGACCCTTGTTGAAAGGTGGAGAGAGAAGAGAGGAAAGAAGGGGAGGATAAAGAAGAGAGAGACTGGTCGAGGTTTGTTTTCTCCCTGTTTTAGAAGCTGAGACAGCAGTCAGGGCTCACCATGACAAGGCTGTGGTAAGGGTTCTTTCTGGTTTGTTGAAGGCTGCCTTCTTCTTGTCTTTGTGAGGCGGTATCCAATGCATACAGGAAGTCTAATGTGTCCTTGTGTTGAAATGGCCACTAATCTCATCACATAGCTTAAACATTCAGGATCTCATCAAATCCTTATTACTTCCCAATACACTGAGGCAGAAATTTCCAGCATAGTAAGTACTATTTTGGTAACTATACATTTTTTATATCAAGTTCAATTGCTGCAAAAAATACTTTTACCATGAAAGGGTGCTGAATTTTGTTAAATAAGTTTTTTTCTTTTTATCTACTGAGATAATTATGGGGCTTTTGCTTCTTATTCTGCTGTTACTGTGAATTACATTTTTGGCTTTCTATAAGTTTAACCAATTTATATTCTATTTTGAAACAAAAGCAGTTTTTTTTAAATAAAAGCTGATTTTATAGGTTGCTGGATCAGTTTATTAATATTGTGTTGAGGATTTTTACATCCATAATGATGGGGTTAGTCCTTTGCCCAGTACAGTTTGCCCTTCTGATTTCTCCTGTGTAATTCCTAGAAAACACATTCACCTCTCTAACAAGCCCACAGGTATACTAACTGCATACCTCAGTGTAGCCACAACATGGCTAATGAATCACTTCTTTTGGGGAGTGCTTCAGAGCTCAACTTTTATTTGATTTTTATTTATTATTTATTTTTCTCTGCTTTGCTTCTCCCACAGGGATTATTTCGGAGGCAGTCTGGGACTGGAGATGTAACTTTCACAAGCTGCTCCCTGCCAGACACTCCCACCTCAGGAGACAACACTTCACACTGGGCACAAGGAACTACAGGCCTCTTCAGCTCATCTCTGTCAATGTACAACTTCTATCAAATGAATAGGCAAGCAGGATCAAGGCCCAGATTGCTGGTAGTAGCGTGTCTAAGATAAAGCCTCCCATGAGAAGGGCTGGCCAGAGGGAAACCCATTTCCTTACGGTCTGGAATTTGGCCTCAGTAGTTACAATGGGGAAGAGAATAAGGAATACTGACGTCCTCCGCCCCAGGGAAAATCATCCCTTAACTAGATGCAGAGGAGGAGGGTGAGCCCTGTGTTCTTGGTGCTACCACTCTAATGGAGTTTCTGTCTTGCTGGGAAAGGAGGCAACAAGATGCGCTTCAAAGAGAGATTTCTTGCTGTTTTTCAATAACGGATTTAGTACATTAAAAAAAACCTAATGTTTCTTTATTTGCTATATGCCTTAGCATGGTAATTTAGAAACAATCTTTTCTGTTGGCAGATGCCCCTGAACTCCTTTTGTTCTGCTGTAATGTTATATAGACCTGAAACCCAAAACAGGCTCAAAACAGTCAATTTTTAAATATGTGTTCAATTAAAGATATTTTAAATGAAATATGAGTAAATAGTAGGTGTTTTTTTAAAGGTCCTCAATTTGAAGTCTCTTTGAATTCTCAAAGGTTAGCTAGATTTGATTCAAATGCAGTATATAAGTCAGCAAAAGAAGTATTTACTACTTACAAATTAATTTCTCTTCCTGAGGAGTTAGCACTAAAATGGTAATTCTTACACTTGAACTGGGAATAAAAGCCTGCAGACATTTTGTCACTGTGCTGTGGCAGACTGCATGCACCTCCTCAGGTCAGCTGCTGTACACAGTGCACAGCATGTTCAACTGTTCCTCTTCAGCTGGCAGAAGGAAGTGAAGCCGCTACTCCAAGTTACACTATCTGATAACAGAACCGTGACTTCGCCTTCCTACTGTCATTAACACGTTATCCACAGCTAGAAGGTCACATCATTTGTCAATTCAAATATTCACATCTTCCAGTCTGCAGGGTTTCTGCATGGAAATGCCTTACCATACTAGACTCATATCCCAGGCAGAACAGGCATGGCTTTTCTTCTAGAACTGCTTCCTTCCACTGTTCTTCAGACACTAATCCAATGTACCAGTCCCTCTCATACTCTCTGAGGCAGTTGGTCAGTTCTTTAAAGTCTTCTATTGGACCTAAACTTGCTTTATCAACCATTAGTTTCAGCGTATACCTAAAAAATAGAAACCCAAACAATTTCAGAATATTTAAAAAAAACCTTAGAGATGAAAGCTTTTTATTCGATATTTTTAAGACTTGGAAGTGGAGGTAAGCCACGTGAAGGGGCACAGTGGCCCACAAATGTGACAGAGGCAGAGGCAAGGTAACCAAGTCATCCCTGGTTATCTAGAATGAGCTTGAGGCCGGTCTGGGATCATGTTTCAACAGCTCACCTCCCCTAAAATGAAATCATCCATTTCAGATAAACACACTGAGGGAGATGTAGCTCAGTTGGTAGCGTGCCTGCCTAGCATCACAACAAAGCCCTGGGTTTGACACCCAGCACCTTATAAACTAGGTGGTCCTGGCTCATGCCTGTAACAGCAGCACTCTCTCAAGGTGGAGACAGAACATCCAAGTTCAACCCTCAATATTGACAGAAACAACAAACACAACAACAAAACCCTAAACAAACAAAATGAGGCAAGAATGAAACAGCTGAACTGAAGAAATCAAAAAAAATTAGTCTATTAAAAAATCCTCCACACAAACAAAATAAAAAATGTAGAAGTTAACCTGTTTTCAATACAATACTTACTATAGACCAAGCTTTAAAAAAAAAACCATAAAAGAATCTTCTAGTGATTAAAAAAAAAAAAAACCCAAAACCCAACAACTTGTATACAATCAAAAATGGACTACCTGAACGCTTTCCGAACCAGGCGGAACAGCTCTGGTTTTTCTGAGAGCCAATCCAAGGTGCCAGACCAGGGTAAGCCGCCATTGTAGACTCTTACCAGCTGACCGGGACTAGGCACTCCGTTGTCTATTCCAAATAAACCAATATAACAAGCCATTACTGTATGAACATACAAGTCTTTTAAAGCTTTATCCTTTGCAATTTCTTCTAGGACACATGACTTTTCTTCTGAGTGAAAACATTCCAATTGCCTTAAAACAAACTGGTACCAGTCTTCTGGGAACAAGGGACTCATCTCCATTATTTTGGAACGGGGTGTGCAGTTAGACCTCCATTCTTCAGGTAAACTCAGCAAGCGAGACTGGGAACAACTAAACTCCACAAGAGGAATATATGCCATATCTTCTCGCTGTCCCTTGTCAACAGCAGGGAGTCCCAACATGACCGCGGCGTAAAGATCATTTTTGGTACCTGTGCCTGCAGAATGGTCATCTGCATTCTGGGAATCTACTGACCCTGGAATAGACAAATTTGTACAAGGCAGATCTTTGAACTGAAGTTTTTCTTTTTTGTTTTTAATAGCTGGTTCATCATCAAAAATACTACCATCAGACCAGTCATGGATGGTGTCTGAATTTGAACTGTCAGAGTCTTCCAGGGACTTGGGGCCCGGCGAGCTGATGGAAGCTGGTCGGACCCCTGGTGAGGCTTCTCCCTTATTTTCAGTTTTGTGACTATTTTCCTGTGTACTGGGCCTTTTAGAGCAGTGCTGAATAAGCACCCATACAAGGACCTTAATGAGGTCATCTTTAAATTCCTTCAGGTTTTCAGGAGAATCAATTATTCCAGTTAGGACATTCCTGGCATCAGAATACAGTTTCACAGGCAAGACCGTACATGGCGTCAAGACGTTCTCCAGGTGCTCATTAAGGGAACACACTCGTGGGTGTTCTTGTTGAAAAGCACTTTCAAACACCTCATCAACTCTCTGGGCTTCAGCAGTGTGACAGGATGTTTCCTGCAGTTCTAACCCCTGAAGAGAAAGAGAAGCACTTGGGTTCACAACCGTCTCTTATCAGGGAACAGAGACCAGGCTCATGAGCTGTGGAATCTCATCACACAGACATAGAGAAAGAAAATGCAAACTCTTAAGTCAAAAGCAGCTACCTCTTAAGTGTTCTGTCATCTAACACATTTGATGTTAGGTAAAGAGACTAAAAGGAAGGCTGCTGCAATCTTAAAAGAAATGATAGAAAAACCCACAGAAGCTGGTTAGGACTTACTGTGTCCTACTGCGCCATTCTTTCATAAGACCATCTGCTGTCAAGGATGAATCACACATGAGAAACTCTCAAGTCAGACTTGGTTGGGAGGAGGGGGAGGCAAAACCAGAACTGGTAAGTGTGTTACAATATTTCTGCATTCTTTTCATTCTACTTTATATGAGACTAACAGAATTATTTTAATGTATGGAAGCACCAAAATTTATCAAATCACATTCCTACATTTATTTGATTACTGTCTCTAACTGCAGCATAAGTTTCATAAAGAGCTGTCTTTGGTCCTGACTATCTTCCCAGGGTCTAAGCCGGATAAGCTTTACAAGTAGGTGCGAGTGAATGAGTACGACCCTGTCTCAGTTTTAGACAGGTGCTGATACAGTGCCACAGGCAAATCTGACATGGTGTCCAGACCGTCACCAGGTGCTCATTAAGGGAACTTGTCCCCAGCCCAGCTGAGCTGACAACTAATTCACTGGGAGTGAAGTAGTTTACTCTTCACTATCAGAGCTGGTAACTTACTTATATATAGCACGAAACCACGAGTAACCTTCCTGACCCACTTACAAGTGACTGTTCCACCACGTGCCACATACACCCTCCAGAGAGCTGTCTCCTCTGAGGTTCCTCTTACTTCACAGGAAAAATGACATCTAGAAGCTGAGTGAGGATGAGGTGCTCGACCCTCCATGGGCATCTACACACATCCACTTCTTTCACAACTTAGAGGGGATCAGCTAGCGAGGGCAGAAAGACTTCCCGAGCCCGAGGATAAGCAGGTCTGCGGCAAAACAGTGTCTTCTGGATCTGGTGAAGTTGCTGCTCACAGGAAGCCACGGAGGCTGAGGTCACTTGCACAAGCAGTCAACATCCTAGTGTGCACAGGGGAGGGGAGGCCTGACGATGCCCCATCCCTAATGTAGGGGCTTTTAGCAACTGATTGCTGCCTGAAGAAACAGCTTTCTTCAGGGGTGTGGCCCACTTAGGTTGTCACTGGTCCAGCAGATGGCCCTGCACAGATGCACACTCAGCACACAGGAAGCACTGATGGGACTTAGAGTTATAGCAAAACCAAGACGTGCTTTTGGGGAACTCGATGGGGTTGGGGGTAGCAGAGCCTGGAAGGAGTTGAAGGGTGGAGTGGGTGTGAGTATGACCTAACTGTATTGTCTGCATTATGAAATTACCAAAGAGTTACAAAAAAGTTAGCAAATACATTTATGAAGATTGAATTTTTTAAACTTCAAAGTAATACAAATGTTAGTAAGTCCTAAGCCAGCTGGGTCAAGATAGATAGATAGATAGATAGATAGATAGATAGACAGACAGATAGATAAAGCTTACCAATAAATAGTGTGAAAATCATGAAAGACCATTGAAAGGATTTATGTCACTGGGTAATAGTAAACTGTATGATTTAAAAATGTAATAAAATAAATAAAAATATTCATGATAGTCTGCATGTTCCTTTTCAGACAATTCAAGCAAACTTTAGATGAAGAGTAATGATGCAATAGTATTTTATAGCATACCAATGGTCAACCCTCAGTTCCTGATTGGGAAGCTCCAAAGTGAAACTCGGGCATTTCCATTTGTAGTTAATCCAGGTACACTGAACACTACATTTTGAGAGTCAGAGTTGTAAAAGGGCAGGCAGGCAACATTTTGGTTACAAGTACTCTCATCCAGTCTTTGTTAAAACAAGAATATACCGCCGGGCGGTGGTGGTGCACACCTTTAATCCCAGCACTTGGGAGGCAGAGGCAGGCAGATTTCTGAGTTTGAGGCCAGCCTGGTCTATAGAGTGAGTTCCAGGACAGCCAGGGCTACACAGAGAAACCCTGCCTCGAAAAACCAAAACAAACAAACAAACAAACAAACAAACAAAAAAACAGAGTATCTTATCAACTGCTGCTGTCTGGCTAAGTGGCACAGTTCTGAGAATAAATACTGAGTTATTAGTAAGGTGAAAGTCATTGAAGACCTCAAGAAGTACAAATTTGGGAACAGAGTCACACACCGAAGTAAGGTGAAGCAGAATGGGAAGAATTTAGAATAAACAACTCTAATAGGGCATTTTGCCCTTACAAGAAAGAAGAATGGTGTAGTATGGAGGGTAGTGGTGTGGGAAGATACTTAAGTAAATTGAAATGTTTATGTGATACATGGGAATTTAAGAAATTACCGACTCACTGTTGAGAGACTCAATTAGACATGGATGACAAGAACAGGACTAGGAGATATGGCTGGAGAGACGGCTCAGCGGTTAAGAGCACTGACTGCTCTTCCAGAGGATCCTGATTTGATTCCCAGCATCCACACAGCAGTTCATAACCATCTGTAACCCCAGTTCCAGGGGGTCTGCTGCCCTCTGCTGGCCTCCATAAGTATCAGGCATGTAATCACATATATCGGCAAAACACCCATGTATGTAATAAAATAATAATGCCAATATTAACTAATTTTAAAAAGACCAGAAAAAAATGTAGGTAATTTTGTTACCTAGTCAGCTATCAATAGGTGCTTACCTTTAAAAATCATCATGGATTTTCACTGGCTAAGATCCACTTCTTTCAAATTAAGTTACTGATGTGTACATAACAGGTAAAATTTGACATATGCTCTATAAAAACTACTGGAGGAGTTTTAAGTGGTACTGACCTTAACATTAATGCAACAGTAAGTGTAGCCACACTCTAGAACCATAATCCATATTAAACGATCTTCAAAACGGCCCAGGTAATGAGAGCCAGGTAGGAGAAGACCTAAAAGAAATTTAAAACAGGAGAGAAGAAAAAGAAGGAAAGAAAGAAGGAAGGAAAGAAAGAAAGAGAGAGAGAGAGAGAGGGAGGGAGGGAGGGAGGGAGGGAGGGAGGGAGGGAGGGAGGAAGGAAGGAAGGAAGGAAGGAAGGAAGGAAAAGAAATAACTTTTCGGCTTGTTTTGTTCTGTGAATATTTAAAATTAAACATCTATAACCTAATTTCAACGACTTTGCCCATCATTAGGTCTGACGAGTACCCACTGCATATCATGAGGTATTACGTCTGAGGCTATGTTTGTCAGAAAAATCACCAAGTGGAGACTTGAATAAAATGCTAAATATGCATGAAGCCAACCTCACGCTGATGTAAACGATAAACACAGAAGTCTTTTATGGTTTTGAGATTTTTATATAGTCTATATCAATTTGCAACATAAATTTTTAAAACTTAGGTCTCTCAACATAGAACCTATGGACTTGCTCATGTTGACTGCAACCGGCTCAAGTTCTTTCAAAGCATTAGAATTCACTATATGACTACAGTTGATTTTGAGTATTCCTTTTCTGGCCGGGAAATAATCTAGGTATTTCCATTTTTTCGCTATTAAAAATAGCACTTTTTGGGCTGGAGAGATGGCTCAACAGTTAAGAGCACTGATTGTTCTTCCAGAGGTCCTGAGTTCAATTCCCAGCAACCACATGATGGCTCACAATCATCTGTAATGGGATCTGATGCCCTCTTCTGGTGTGTCTGATCATAGTAACTGTGTACTCACATTCATAAAATAAATAAATCTTTAAAAAATAGCACTTTTCTCTGTGTGTGTGTAAGTCTCCTTAATCAACATGTGGCACAGATGAGTTAACTCAGCAGGACTGGCCACCACCCTCTGAAATGTCTGCCTACAAGGGATTCCCCAAGTGGGCACCTGTGGAGAGTCTCTCCCGGCCCTCAGCATCTGCACAGACAGTACCCCCACTTTCCTGTCAAGGTCTCTGTCCTGGGATGTGCCAGGCAGGGGTCCACATGAGCAGCTGCTCTCCCACTTTAGGGGTGGAACCTACTGAACTGACTTGACAGAAATTTGTTTTAAGTTCATGAAAAATATGAGCAGAAAGATTTTTCCGTTTCAATGGTGAGCCTGCCAACTGAATTTTTTTTTTAAAAAAAGTTTTCCTTTTTAAACTGTCAAATCACTCTATGGAAATTCTCTTTAAGTATGTTTATTTTATAATTTTATCTCCAAATAAGCAGTAGAGATATAATTCTATTTCATGTTTAGTCTCTGGCTATATATCAAAGTACTGGAATCTGTTTTATGGTTGAATACAAAGGACCTTCTGTTTTCTTCCTTTTTTTTTCTTTTTTTCTTTTTTCTTGTACCTCAAATATATCAGAAAGAATTTTTTAAGTACAGCTTACCACTCACCTAAACTTCCAGCTGCCATTGCAGTCTGCAGTGCCGAAGTTAACCTGGGGACCATCTGGTGGTAGAACACTGTGTCTGTGCACACACAAGCTGCAGTGCCCACTGCTCCTGGCCAGCTCTGAATGGGACGAGGAAACCCCACCAAGAAAACAGGAAGTGTGAAGAGGGGCAGTAGAGGAGATGACAGTAGTGTTGAAAAAACTATAATAACCAGCACGAAGGGAGCGAATACGGTGTTGAGTATACACAGAGTAGTAGTTGTTTTTCTGTGCTGTTTTTTTTCTGTCCACAATGCCAAAAGTACAGTCACAGCAAACTGTAACTTAGTGAAGAACTGAATCAAACGATCTCGTATGATACCAATCTGTGGATACACAAAAATGATTATTTATCTTAACGAATGTCTTATGAATTTCAGAAAATCGCATAAGAAAAAAACCTCACATAATGATTCTAGTACCGCCTCAGTATTTTGAGGGAACACCCCCAGCATGTATTTCCTTGTTATAATCGAGAAACTCGGTTTGTTGGTTTGATGTTTTCAGGAAGGATCTTATGTAACCTTGGCTGGCCTCAAACTTGCTATGTAGTTGAAGATGCCCTTGGACTCCTGACACTTGGCCTCTACCTCCTAAGGGCGTGGGAGCACAGACCCCTGCTTGCAGTGGCAGGTTCCGGCATGCTTGGGATCTTCCGTGTCAACTCGACCAAGTGGGCTATGCTCTCAACCCAAGTTTGGTGTCTCTAACAAGTAAGTTTCACTACACCACTTAAATGTTATAGGTAAACAATCACAAGCTATTAAATAGATGACTCGGATAAACTCTAGGAAAACACATTTATGAAGCTAACTGAAGAAAAAATTAGACTGATAACAAAAGATTGAATTAGACTACATTAAATTAACTAAGATTAAATTAGTATTTTTATATTTGAAGTATAGGTTTGTTAGGGAGACTTAATTTCTAAAATGTAGTATAATGATTAAAATTTATAACAGTATTATGTGTTCAGTTAAGTACTATTTTATGTTACTATCTTTTCTTTTTTCAATTAATTTTTTTCTTAGACAATTTCATATATACATACATATAATGCATTCTGATTATATCCCACAATCCTCTCCGATCTTCTCCCCTTTCAATGCACCTCCATTTCCTACAAATCCTTCCCTCATTCATGACTTTTGGTTTTGAAACCTATTGAGTTTAATCAGAGGCATATACGTGACACTGAGGTGGAACTGTCCACTGGAGTCTGGTGGGCTTACCGGTAGGTACAAAACTGAAAATAATGACTCCCTCAAACTACTCATACGGAACAGCTGAGATTTGGATGCCTTCAATATTAAAAATACTATAACATTTAAATATTAATGTAAATATAAAATGTTAGTATTTTATATAAAACACAAAAATATATTTTATATAAAACACTTAAATATAAATGTTACATATAAAATATAAAGATTACTATAAAATATAAACACCAAAATATTAATATTTACTAGATATTATAAAATATTAGGGATGATCAATACCAGTCCTTTACCAATCAATAACATCTCTTTCAGAGAATGTAAGTATATGGAATACTTTTTAATTCATTTTAGGTGGTCCTGGAATATAAACAAGACATTATCACAGGGAAAGCAAACTGTAAATATACATACACACATGGCTTATACACACATCTTTTTTTTTTTTTTTTTTTTTTTTTGGTTTTTCGAGACAGGGTTTCTCTGTATAGCCCTGGCTGTCCTGGAGCTCGCTCTGTAGACCAGGCTGGCCTCGAACTCAGAAATCCTCCTGCCTCTGTCTCCCAAGTGCTGTGATTAAAGGCGTGCGCCACCACTGCCCAGCTTATACACACATCTTGAAGATAGAGATGACAGGTTAGGTATTAGGCAACTTAATCTCACATCATATAAAAGATATTGGCTGCATGACCAAGTAGGATTTAGGAATATAAAGCTGGTTTAACAATACATCACACTATGGTAAGAAACACAGAAAAAAAATTGACAAATTCTAGCATCCTTCATGTCAAAAATACTTACTTACAATGAAGGTCACTTTACAAGATCTATGCAGAATGTCTAATGATAAAAGATTGACATGTTGAAGGTTGAACACTTTCCTCATGAAATGCCTGCCTCTTCAACTGAACATTTTCCTGCCTCTCAACCCGAAACAAAACAAAACAAAACAGCAGCAGCAACGTCACTGCAAGATGGCACTTGACACACAGAGAACACCATGGGAGGAGTGGTCCGAGGGGGACTGGGGAAGCTTCCCTGGCTGACAGGACAGATGGCAGAGGTGGTAAGTTGAGGAAGATCAGGGCATCCTCCCAGTTCTGACTGGTGGGCAACCAGGTGCTTCCTTATTTATACGGGTTTCACAGAATAAAGACAGATGAATGGTTATTTAAGAGGTAGAGATTATGTGTTTGATTTTTCATTACATGTCCATGGTTACAAGTTCAGTTACAACTAGAAAATATAAATAGAACCAATTTTATTCTTATTATCCTACAATGTATGGTACAACTTATCCTACAACTCCAATGTAAAGAATCTAAAGAATATCTACTCCAAAACAAACACAGTTATTATATGACAGCCTGCTTTTAGGCTGGCAGTGTTTGTAGTTTTAAAATACTCCAGACAAACAGAAAATATCTGAACCAGTCCTTTTGTGAGTCACAAATACTAGTACCTAACTTCTTTTACTATATGTTTCATTATCTATACTATAAAGTAGGAAAAGTTTATTTTATTCAACCTATCTTATTTACTGAGTTCTATCTAGGGGTGTGCCCTGTATGACCTCCTATCTTTACACGACATTTTCAGAGAGTACTAAGCCTATAATAAAAAGAGACCTTGAATCTGTGACCTATCCTCCTGCTCAGGCAGGGTTTGTCAATTGTCACTGCACCAATCACACTGATTGAGTTAGCTCAGGGGCAGAAACCCCAAGAAAATTCCTGGAGGAATGGCCTCATTTAGCTATGTGACTCTCGCCGTTTCCGTTGGATATGGCTGTGCCATGTGGTCATAATAGAAATGTCAAGAAACAAGTGGCGACGAGAATGTGGAATAGCTGGAGAGATCTCATCTATTGCTAACAGCGCATTTCCAAAATGGTAGTCAGAAGCCTGAAGCCAGAAATGTAGATTACTGTATGACCAAATTTCTTTGTACACACCTATCATTCCTCCCTCCCTCTCTGCCCCACCACCATGGGAAATGAAAAAAAAACATGTCCATAAAAAAATATGTGCACAAATGTTCACAGTAATCTTTTTGTCAACATTGAAAAGCATAAACCTAAATACCATCTAATGAGTGCATGAACCAAGCAGTACATGGACACACTGAAATATTATTTGACAACAACAAAGACGTGCTGATACATGCTATGTGAATAAACCTGGAGAACAAAAAAATATTAAGAAGTTGAAGAAAAAAAGATAAAAAGGACCACACATTCTATGATGCTACTTGGGTAAGTCATCCATAAGATGCAAGTTCATAGAGAGAGAGAGTAAGTAAGTGGAGGCTGGTCTGGAACAGATACAGACGATGGGGAGGGAGGGTGGAGAGTGGCCATTAATGTATACATACGGAATGTTGAAGATGTCCTAAGGTTACATCTCAATGATAGCTGCACTATTCTGAACATATACCACTGAATAAAAAGCCTTCAAATGGATATTTGATTGTGGGTTAAAACAAAACAAAACAAAACAAAACAAAACAAAACAAAACAAAACAAAACAAAA
>NW_021604585.1:2084152-2194971 GCF_004785775.1 Grammomys surdaster | reverse complement strand
AACAAAACAAAACAAAACAAAACAAAACAAAACAAAACAAAACAAAAAACCCCTCTCACCAGAGCTGCTAAAACTACACTTACCAAGAGCAGTCTGACTCCTGTATCAAGGCTCTTGTTCCACCAGCACTCTGTGCTGGACACCATGTGCACTGCTGATACAACCACAGTCTCCAGTAAAGCATTTTCTGTATTCTGCCACACCTACAGTATACAAATTATCCACTTTCAGGTAGAATTCAATAGTCTAAGCAAACTGTTAATAAAAATCACAGTTACACTCAGCCACAGGAAGTGCATGCTGGGATTACCATTCTGAAAGCCCTGGTGAATCCAATGGAGACAGACACAGAGTGGAGCCTGTGTAAGGAGCTGTCCAGCGCAAGGAAGGCCACCATTGCTAAAGGGGACACTGAAGTAAAACACACAAAGGCATGGTGAGTTTGACTACTGCAGAAACTGTTCCTACCACAGTTTATCCTGGTAAATAGCTTTCATGGGCACATTTAAGCAATTAGCTGAAAAACTAATAAACAAAAAGAAATCAAACATAAAGATTATGTATACTACATAAATGAAGAAATCTTTCCTAACTACAGTTTGTAAGAGCTAATCAATGGTACCTTCCTACCTAGAGTTAGCAAAATCCATCTGACAGCACCAATCTTCAGGAGCTTGTTTTGCTTGTCAAAGAATACAGACTCATCTTGTATATCCTTCGGATAGAAAGGGTTTCGGAAAATCCCACAGATGTAGATGCTTTGAGTTTCTCTCAGTATCCACAGTATTGAAAATAACACCATGAGAACACAGCCCACGATAGACTGAGTGCTGCTTCTGGAGACCTGTAAGAAGCTGGCATAGCGATGTAGCAGCCCAGCCTCTAAAAGAGCCACACCTAGCATAGTGATGAACAGAAGGCATTTCTTCCACCGGAACCACCGTCCTGAGTTGCCTGGGAAAGCCTCATGCCTGTTTCCTACCCTGTGCCTGGCCACACTGTGCATGAAGACCACACTCACGTCATTTGGGTTAAGACTCAGTAAGAACCCGAGTCCAGTCATGAAAAGAACCACTCCAACAGTGCTGGGAATGAAGTAAGACACAACTGGTGCTCCAGCAGAAACGAGGAACATGATCAATAACCTGGAGGGGAAAGAAGACTATGTCTTACTGGAAGGAAATTCAGTAATCTTTTCTCTAAGAGTTACGTCAGAGCCACCATGGCTCAGTGGATAAGGGTTCCCACTGTCAAGCCCAATGATCCAAGTCCCATCTGTAGAGCTCATATTTTGGAGTGAGAAAGCTGACTCCTGAAAGTGCATGGTAGTCCACACTTCTACTCCACAAAAAATACATAAAATGTGAAGAAGTACAAACAAGTTATACCAAACTCCAAAACTCAGGGCAAGGCAACAGCTTACCGGAGGTGAGTTGACATGGACGAACCCCCAAGACCAAACTCTAAAACCTGCTCCAGTGCCCAGAAGAGAAGGGCGTCAGGTGGGGGCAGGGTCCCAAGAGCCCACAGGAAGGGCAAGAACACAAACAAAATGTGTAGAATCTGATTCATCTGCTCTAGAGCCGGAATATTTACAATAAACCTACAAGAAAAAGAAAAAAACTTAAATCATACAGAGTAATAAGCCCACAAATAGCATATATCCCCCAAAAGCAAGCTTACATGAAAGGTCCTACTTCCAAACGATCTGCACGGACTGTCACCATTGCCCTAAGGCAGCAATGACCTAAGCTGTGCAAAGCTTTACAGAGTATGCGGATTCAAGTGTGCAAAGAAACTATTACAGGCCATCTGTAACACTAAGTGCAGAGATTTAAAAAACTGAATACATGAGGCCAGCACACATTCTCTCCCTAAGTCAACATCGGCTGAAATCCTCCCAATGATTCTTTAGACTTTATAATTTAAAAATTTCGAGTAACTCTGGGGAGCCAACCCAGGAGCAACAGGAGTTTAACAGTAGCCCCCCCTCTTGTTCTCTACCACAGTCTTTCTCCTGGGGATCAGACTCAGTGAACAGCTTAGGCTATGACTGGGAACTTCATTAGCATTAATAATACTCTTTTATTTTAGATAAAAAATGTTAAGGGTTTAAGAGATATTTGTATAATAATAGCTCCTCAGAGCAGGGTGGCCCCTTTTTAATTAGAGAAAACTGATACTTGGTAAAATACTTAGGGTTAAACTAAAAAAAAAAAAAATATTTAAATCATTTAATAAAAAACTTAAAACATAGGAAAACATTGTCAACATACTGTTATTTTTTTTCAGAACAAACTCTATCAAACACTGTGTCAAGAGGCTAACAGGGACAGAGTATTAATGGAGCACTAGAGACTTTCAAGAGAAAAACCCAAGACTCATACTTACGGTGGGACTGGGCTTGAATACCTGAGCTGTTTAGAGCTAAAGACAATGTCAATACTTCAGCTTTTAGAGTTTCTGCAGTCCAAATGCAAGCACACGTTTACTATGGCTACAGCAGTAATCTACACATATTTGCTCTTGGGCGTGCTTGGCCTACACCAGTCAACACACTGCTCCACACTGTCTGTCTTTAAAATTGTTTAAGCAGGGAACAGACAGTGAGCCCAAGGTTAATATGTGGTTCTAAATTAGAAGACATATTTTCCACCAGTGAAATTTGAAATAAAATACACTCCATTCTGAGAAAAACATGTCCAGATAACAAAAAGAATCAAGTAACATAGCAACTCGCAGGTGGTGAAGGACAACAAGTTAGTCTGTTCTCAAGACAATCTTCCCTTCCAAAATACACTCAAGAACAGATTTGCATGAGAATAGCCATGCTCAGGAAATGGTTTACGAAATAAAGCTATACCTGGAAACCTTTTTCTTTTTAGCAAGCAACATCATAGCAACAGTATTTATCAGATACTATAAATAAACATAAAGGTATTATGTAAGTAAATATAAACATATAATTAGCCAAATACTGATTTTGTTCTATATATAACCTGACCCTTAAAACATTATTATAGTTAATTACTTCCTATGAAAAAATATTTAATGTATCTGATAATGTAACAGAAATTTCCTATGATTAAAAAAATCAGGTATTAAGAAAAACTGGGCTTGAAATGAACAAATATAAAAAATATTTCAAATTCTACACATGTGAAGATCCGCAGGACATGAAAAAGAACCCCATACAGTGGCTAAGAGGCTGTAAGTGTAAATCATTTCCTCAGATAATTCCCAAGTCTCTGAGCTAAGCACTGTAGATTTAACCCTATTTTTATAATATGAAATTCATAGGAAGCCATTTACTATTAACATAACATCACTGTACTGTGGGCTACATCTCTGCAGCCTTCTTTGCTATCTTTAGAGCTAACACTAGGAAACAGGTTGGTATTTCTGTCCAGAGTGGAGAGCACACACACTTTATATAGCAGTTAGCTGTGGCATTACACTGCAGTAATCAGTGTAATCAGACAGTACAACAGACCAGGTGCAGCTGTATATGCCGTCATCCCCACTGTACAAGGACTCTCTGTGCAGTCGTCTTTAAGGTGTTTTTCTAAAAATGAGAGGTTAACTGTTTTGCATTAAAACTGATACTTTATTCTTTACAGACAGATGTAAGGCTTTCTTTGCCTTATGTTTTAGTCATAGTTTTTTAAAAAAACTTTTTTACTTATAAAACATTTAAACATTAAATCCAGCAAGTCTTTAGTAAGAAATATTTTATGTTCTTTTATTTATAGATGAGAAATGCTGTTTTAAAGAAAATACAGTGAAAGGACTATTTGAAATAGAGACATAGTACAAGAGGTATTAGTTTCTTACTTCAGAAATCTAACAGTGAGAATGGTAACTTAGGACTTTGTACTCTGACTCACCACTGACCCAAGTCACGGTCAAGTTAACTAAAGCAAGCTTTACTCATGTACATGGGCTGTTGTTCCCTAAGGCAGGCTTCAAGAGATTAGCACTGGGTATGGGAAGTAAGTAGGGGGTTTCCAAATGGGAGACTTAGCAAGAAAACAAACAGGGGTCACAAAGGCAGAACATAAATCTAAGAACCTTCTAAAAAGGTTGGTCATAAGAACCTTCTAGAGAATAAGGCATGGTTGCAAGGCAGTTATAAGAAAGTGGTCAAAACAACTTCCTGAAACAAAGGAATCGCTGGCATGTTCTGGAACAGGCAGGATGGAACCAATTCTAGCTAAGGTTACAGGTGGGCATAGCCCAATCCTTGAGACACAGATTTTTCATAAACAGGAATGGAAACCTATTTATGTCTTTTAGTTTGTCTTTACTGTAAGATGGTTTTCAAGCCAAGATGGAGTCAGACTGATTTATCAGAGACAGAGGCAGGAATATGTCTATGAGTTTGAGGTAAACCTGGTCTACATAGTAAGTTTCAGGATAGTCAGGACTACTTGAGAAACTCTGCCTCAAACAAAAAGCAAACAAACAAACCAAACACCCCCCAAACAAAAAACCTGAATACCAAAAAAATTGTATTCTGAAAATTCTGAGTCTTAAAAATTTGAATTTTTAACAGGATTGTATACATGCATTCAATTTTATAGCTAACTTTTAAAAAACCAAGCATTTAACTATAACTTGTTGGTAAATGACAGTGCTATTAGGAAACCAACTAAACTTCCCATTCATCTTCCTCTTAAATATCTTATTAGGTAAAGAACTGCATAGGGCTCACTCTGTCCTCTGACCTATACATGGAGTAAAATCAGAAGAGGTTACGAGTTAAGGACATCTGTGGTCCATGTGGTCGGTATACAAACTGCCTTTGTATTTTCAAATGCCAACTTAATTCAGTCCCTCACCATACAATACAACTGGGTGGCTTAAAATAATAGAAATGTATTTTCTCAAAGTTGAGAAAGTTAAGGATGCTGGCCATCCAAGACCACAGAGAGAATGAGAAGAGCTATCTCTCACGCTGCAGAGGAAGCAGGTCTGCTGTGTGTCTCCTAAGGGCCTCATTGCAATCACACTAGGTTGATGTGCTGGACCAGATCACCTTCAAAGGCCTTCCTCCTAATTACATTACATTTAGGGCTTCATAACACACAACTGGGTCCACATATTTCATTCTTGCCCAGTTAAGACAATGCAGGTCCTTCTTAAACAAAAAAATGAGGACATGACTACTCCGAGGTATGGCTAAGGAGAAGGTTTATTGTAGATACGGAGGTTAACAGTATTAATCCCACCAGCTGAGAATAAGACCAGAGGCACAGTTTAAAGTCAAATTCGAATTGAGCTTTAATTAAATACTGGCCAGGTTGATAGACTCTCTGGAAAGGTCCATCTCTGGTTTCCCAGAAAATGGTCAGGAATTACACCTTGTAGAGGCTTTAAAAGGCAACCCCACAAGACCACTAGATTCCCATCTGGTCCAAACAGGGGCAAGCATGTATCTTGACCTATTTCCTGCCTGTTTAGCGGAGTGAAAATGTGGATCCTTGACTCCCATAAACAATAGTCTCCGGCATTTCAGGAAGTATTTGTCCTTGGGCAAGAGGCTTACAGTTTAGAGGGACTTTGTTTCATGGATCCCTTATGAATAGCAATTAAAACCTAAAACATAACTTTGGCTCTCACAGCAGCCAGAGGGTCCAAGCTGAACTCACCAGGAGAGGAAAGGTAGGGTGTGAGAGGAAAGAGGAAGAGAGGAGAGAGGAGGCCAAGGGCTAAGAGGGTACCTAGCCAAACGGCTGAGTCAGAATGGTCGAGTTATATACGGAAGAGAAGCTGGGGAAAGAGGGAAGAGCAGGGTTAAGAGTGGTTTAGGGTAGGGGCAGGGTAATACTCTGTAACAGGTACTTGTGACACTGAGAGTGTGGTGGCTAGTGTCTGCTTTTTATGTCAAATAGGCATCTCAGCCATTTGTCTAGAGTTTCTTTAAGACCCAACACTTCTCAAGTACAAAAATACATTTTTGTCCCAATGTTTCCCAAAGTCTTAACTTTTTCCAGCATTAATTCTAAAGCCTCATCTAGGTATCACCCAATGACCACCTAAATGTACCGACCCTTATCTATCTACCAGCTACATTAGCTATGAGTGAAGTTCAAGGTACAATCCATCCTGGGACAAAATCCCATTTCACCTGTGAACCTGAAGAACTAAGTCCAGGGCTTTCCGAAATTAATGGTGATCCAGGCTGCTGAGGTGATGCACTCTCAATATCAGATGTGAAACGGAAAAGAACTAGGTGGCTGGTCCCAAGGAAGTGCAAAACACATCAAGACAAACTGCATTAATCTTTTGGTTTGGGAGTAACTTTCTGGTTCTGTATTGGCTTTCTTGGACCCTGGAGTGGCTGTAACCAGTACAGCTCCAGGCAGAGGTCACTCTCTTGGCTGAGAAGAATGGTCCCACCTTCCTAGCCCTAGACAGAGGCCATGTGACTTGAAGCTGATTTCAGAATCACTCTGGGCATAATTTTCCGCTTTATTCCAACACTGCACATCCACAGTTGAATTTCTGCCACTCTGTCCTCTGAAATCCAAGGTCAGTAGTTTTCTCTCACTTTATTATCACCTTTCCACAAGCTTATTTCAAACTGTCTGCTTTCAGGATGCCATCCTGCACAAACTTACCAGGTAGCACACAACCTCAGCACTGTGCTCTCACCAGAATTTGTTATAATACAGACTGGGAATTTTCCAAATTTCATATTCTGGTTCTTTTTTCCTGATTAACATTTTCTTCTCCTGGCCCCTTTTGCATTTTAATGTAAACAGTAAAGACATTATTTCTTCACACATTTGTTTCAAAATTTCTTTTCTTAGATATTCTATCACTTACAAGTTCTACCTTCCATGAAACATGAGCAGTTAGCCAAGCTCTTTGCCAATTTATAAGAAACAATTGCTTTTCTTCTCGTTTCCAGCTAAGATCTCACCAGAATTAGTGTCAATGCCTCAATTTATAGCCTGCACACCCCAGATTTTTGAGTGTCTACCAATTGCTCAATTATGCTCTATTTTCTTTTTAGATATTTGCTTTAAAAACTCTCCACTACCTTTGTCAGCTTGTGCTGCCATAATAAAATATAAACTGGGCAAACTAAACAATAGAAACATGTTTTCTCATAGTTTCAGAGTCGGTAGTCCAAAACCCAGGTTCCAGGAGGATGGTCTGGTGAGGGCTCCCTTCCTGGCTTAGAGATGGTTACTGCTCTCTCTCACATGATGAAGAGCAAGCCCTCCCAAGTCTCTTCTAAAGGCACCAGTCCTTTCAGACCAATGCCTACCTTCATGACCTATCATCTTTCAAAGGCTCCACAGTGAAATGACATCACACCGTTTAGGGCTTTAATGAACGAACTCCGCCACACCCAAACATGTGCTCCATCACATGCCTGTCCACACCCAAACACGTGCTCCATCACATGCCTGTCCACACCCAAACACGTGCTCCATCACATGCCTGTCCACATCCAAACATGTGCTCCATCACATGCCTGTCCACACCCAAACATGTGCTCCATCACATGCCTGTCCACACCCAAACATGTGCTCCATCACATGCCTGTACACACCCAAACATGTGCTCCATCACATGCCTGTACACATCCAAACATGTGCTCCATCACATGCCTGTACTCACCCAAACATGTGCTCCATCACATGCCTGTACACACCCAAACATGTGCTCCATCACATGCCTGTCCACACCCAAACATGTGCTCCATCACATGCCTGTCCACACCCAAACATGTGCTCCATCACATGCCTGTACACATCCAAACATGTGCTCCATCACATGCCTGTACATTTCTGCCTGGTAGAGAAAGTTATAGTCTACACAAAGTGAAACAGAAACCAGATTAGAAAACATAAACAAAGGGATATCAAGAAGTTGTGCAAAATGTTTTGCTTTAAAAGATTTTCCGTTTTCCTTCTACAATTAATTTTTAAAACCATCATTCTGTATACCTTTTTAGTATTATAAAAGTATAACTCTTCTATTCATTAAATTTTGTCTTTATAGAATACTAAGTGTATACATTTTAAATTATACTTGATTAAAAATTACCCTGCTATGAAGTTTTACTTCTTTCCCTAGGTTTTCTCCATCCTATCTCATAGATTTCTTTTTTTAAAATAATCTTGATTTAACTTTCAGTCCACACCTATACCAGAAACAGCCACTGATCAGAACACCTTGACACATCCCACAGCTGTGCCTGGCTCCCAGGAGGCAGCTCTAACCTGACACATATACAGGTGAGACATATCCCCCTGCCCCAGTCCTCCATCCCCACCCCGCACCTGCTGGGACCCTAGCAAGACTAGCAGTCCTGGAAAGCTCCATCTTCCTTCCGGTCCACACCTACACCAGCAGCAGAGACAGACTGGCACACTGCACCTACCTCACAGATCTGCTTGCCTCCCAGGAGGCTTGCTCAAACCAGAGACACATGGCTCCAACTGCCTCCTGAGAGGCCTGCTCCAACCCAGACACCCGGGCCAACCAACACCACAGACAACCAGAAAGCAAAAGGCAAGAGCAAGAATTTAATCAACAGAAGCCAGGCCGGGCAGTGGTGGCACACGCCTTTAATCCCAGCACTTGGGAGGCAGAGGCAGGCAGATTTCTGAGTTTGAGGCCAGCCTGGTCTACAGAGTGAATTCCAGGACAGCCAGGGCTACACAGAGAAACCCTGTCTCGAAAAACAAAAAAACAAACAAACAAAAACAACAACAACAACAACAACAACAAAATCAACAGAAGCCAATGAGAACCATGAGAACCCAGCTTTCCTACTTCTGCAAGCCTTGGGTATCCTAAGACACCTGAAGAGCAAGACTGTGATCTTGAATCCCAGCTCATGAAGATGATAGAAGCCTTTAAAGAGGATATAAATAACTCCCTTAAAGAAATATAGGAAAACACAGGCAAGCAGGTAGAAGCCCTAAAGAGGAAACAAATCCCTTAAAGAAGTGCAGGAAAATACAAACAGGAGAAAGAAATCAGTCCAAGACATAAAAATGCAAATAAAAGCAATAAAGAAAACACAAATGGAGGCAACCCTGGAGATGGAAAATCTAGGAAAAAGAACAGGAACTACAGAAGCAAGCATCACCAACAGAATACATGAGATAGAAGTGAGAATCTCAGGTGCAGAAGGTACCATAGAAGAAATAGATACATAAGTCAAAGAAAATGTAAAATGTTTCTAACTCAAAACATCCAGGAAATTTGGGACACCATGAAAAGATCAATCCTAAGAACAACAGAAATAAAAGAGGGTGAAGATTCCCAATTCAAAGGGTCAGAAAACATCTTCAACAATATCATAGACAAAAACTTCCCTAACTGAAAGAGATAGCTATAAACATACAAGAAGCCTACAGAACAACAAATAGATTGGATTAGAAAAGAAACTCCTCCTGCCACATAATAATCAAAACACTAAATATAAAGAACAAAAAAAGAATATAAAAAGCTGTAAGGGGAAAAGGCCAAGTAACATATAAAGACAAATCTATCAGAATTACACCAGGCTTCTAAACAGAGACTCTAAAAGCCAGAAGATCCTGGACAGACGTCTTGCAGACCCTAAAGACCACAGTTGCTAGCCCAGACTACTATACCCAGCAAAACTCTCAATTATAATAGATGGAGAAACCAAGATATTCCACGACAAAACCAAATTTAAACAATATCTTCCTACTAATCCAGCCCTACAGAGGATACTAGAAGGAAAATTCCAACAACAAGGAGGGTAACTGCTATCAAGAAAACACAAGTAATTAATCATAGCAAAACCCAAAGAAGAGAATCGCATATACACAGTAACACTTCCAACAACAAAATAACAGGAACTAACAATCATTGGTCATTAACATCTTTCAACATCAATGGACTTAATTCACCAAAAAGAAGTCAAAGGCTAACAGACTGGATACATAAACAGGAGCCATCATTCTGCTGCATACAAGAAACACATCTCAGCAACAGAGATAGATACTACCTCAGAGTAAAGGGCTGGAAAAATTTTTCCAAGCAAATAAACCCAAGAAACAAACTGGATTAGCCATTCTAATATCTAATAAAAGAGACTTTCAATCAAAAGTTATCTAAAGAGATGGGGAAGGACACTTCATACTCAAAAGAAAAATCCACCAAGATGAAGTCTTAATTCTGAACATCTATGCCCCAAATGCAAGGGCACCCACAGTTGTAAAAGAAACTTTACTAAAGCTTAATTACACATTGAACCCCATACAATAAGAGTGGGGGACGTCAACTCCCTATTCACACAGTGGACAAGTCACTGAAACAGAAACTAAACAAAGAAACAATGAAAATAACAGATGTTTTTGAACCAAATGGATTTTAACAGATACCAACAGAAACTTTCACCCCCAAACAAAAGAATATATCTTCTTCTCAGTACTTCATGGAACCTTCTCTAACACTGGCCATATAATTGGGTACAAAGCAAGCCTCAACAGATCAAGAAGACTGAAATAACCCCTTGAATTCTATCAGATTACCATGGATTAAGGCTGGACTTCAACAACAACAGAAATAAGAGAAAGTCTACATACTCATGGAAACTGAACAACTCTCTAGTCAATGATCACTTCATCAGGAAAGAAAGAAAGAAAGAAAGAAAGAAAGAAAGAAAGAAAGAAAGAAAAGACTCCCTAGAATTCAATGAAAATGAATGTACAACATACCTTAATTTATAGGACACAATAAAAGCAGTGCTAAGAGAAAAGTTCATAGCCTTCATAAAGAAACCTGAGAGATCTGATACTAGCAACTTAACAGCATAACTGAAAGCTCTAGAACAAAAAGAAGCAAACACACCCAAGAGGAGTAAACAGCAGGAAATAATCAAACTCAGGGCTGAAATCAATTAACTAGAAACAAAGAGAACAATACAGAGAATCAACAAAATAAAAAACTAGTTCGTTGAGAAAAGCAACAAGATAGACAAACCCTTAGCTAAACTAACTAAAAGGCACAGAGACAATATATAAATTAACAAAATCAGAACTTAAAAGGGAGACATAATAACAGAAACTGAGGAAATTTAAAAAATCATTTGGTCTTACTTCAAAATCCTGTACTCCACAAAACTAGAAAATCTAAATGAAATGGATGAATTTCTACACATATACCACTTTTCAACGTAAAATCAAGATCAGGTAAAAGATCTAAGCAGTCTCATAAGCCGTAAGGAAACAAAAGCAGTCATTAAAAGTCTCCCACTGCCCCCACTCCCACCCCCTAAAAGCCCAGGGCCAGATGGTTTTAGTGCAAAAATTCTACCAGACTTTCAAAGAAGAGCTAATACCAACACTCCTCACATTATTCCACAAAATAGAAACAGAAGGAGCATTACCTAATTCATTCTATCAGGCCACAGTTACCCTGATACCTAAGCCATACACTGACAAAACAAAGAAAGAGAACTTCAGACCAATTTTACTTATGAACATCAACACAAAAATACTCAATAAAATTCTCATAAACCAAATCCAAGAACACATTGGAAACATCATTCACCATGATCAAGTAGACTTCATTCCAGGGATGCAGGGATGGCTCAATATATGAAAATCCTTCAACACACTACACTATATAAAGAAACTGAAGGAAAAAACCCACTTGATCATCTCATCAGATGCTCAAAGAGCCTTTGACAAAATTCAACATCCTTTCATGTTAAAAGTCTTAGATCAGCGATTCAAGGCATATGCCTAAACACAATAAAAGTAATATACAGCAAACTGATAGCCAACATAAAACTAAATTGAGAGAAACTTGAAGCAATCCCACTAAAATCAGAGACAAGGTTGCCCAGTGTCTCCCTATCCATTCAGCACTTGAAGTTCTAGTTAGAGCAATAAGATAACAAAAGAAGGTCAAGGGGATACAAATTGGAAAGGAAGAAGTCAAGGTATCACTATTCGAGGATGATGAGAGCATACATAAACAATCCCAAAAATTCTACCAGAGAACTACTACAGCTGATAAACAACTTCAGCAAAGTGGCTGGATATAAAATTAACTCAAAGAAATCAGTGGCCTTCCTCTATTCGAAGGATAAACAGGCAGAGAAAGAAATTAGGGAAACAATACCCTTCACAAAAACCACAAGTAATATAAAATATCTGAATATAACTCTTTCCAAGCAAGTGAAAGATCTGTATGACAATAACTTCGAGTCTCTGAAGAAAGAAATTGAAGATATTAGAAGATGGAAAGGTCTCCCATGCTCATGGATCAGTAGAATTAACAGACCAAAAGCAATCTACAGATTCAATCCAATCCCCATCAAAATTCCAACACATTTTTTTTTTATATATAGACCTTGAAAGACCAAGTCTCAACTTCATATGGAAAAACAAAAAACCCAGGATAGCCAAAACAGGCCTGAACGATAAAGGAACTTCTGGAGGAATCACTGTCCCTGACCTCAAGCTGTTCTACAGAGCAATAGTGATATATACTGCATAATATTTGTACAGAAACAGACAGTTTGACTAGAATGGGATAGAGTAAAAGACCCAGAAATAAACCCACACACCTATGGACACTTGATTTTAGACAAAGAAGTCAAAACCATACAATGGAAAAAAAAGAAAGCATCTTCAAAAAATGGTGCTGGTCTAAATAGATGTCTGAATGGAGAAGAATGCAAATAGATCCATATATTGCCCCACCCAAAATAAATCCAAGTGGATCAACATAAAACTAGATACACTAATTCTAACAGAAAAGAAAGTAGCTTTGAATGCACTGGTACAAGGGACAATTTCCTGAATAAAACAACAATGGCTCAGGCCCTAAGATCAACAATAGATAAATGAGACATCATGAAACTGAAAAGCTTCTGTAAGGTACAGGACAAAATGGCAGCCTATAGATTGGGAAAAGATCTTCACTAACCCTACACCCAATAGAGGGCTAATATCCAAAATATATAAAGAACTCAAGAAGTTAAACTCCAAAAAAACAAATAATCCAATTTAAAAATGTGGTACACAGCTAATAAGAGAATTCTCAATAGAAGAATCTCAAATGCCTGAGAAGCACTTAAAGAAATGTTCAAACATCCTTAGCCATCAGGGAAATGCAAATCAAAATGACCCTTAGATTTCCCCTTACACCAATCAGAATGTCTAAGATCAAAAACTCAAGGACAGAACATCCTGGCGAGGATGTGGAGAAAACAGAACACTCCTCTGTTGCTAGTGGGATTGCAAACTTGTACAACCACTATGGAAATCAACCTGGCAGTTTCTCAGAATATTGGAAATAGTTCTACCTGAAGTCCTAGCTATACCACTCCTGGGTATAGACCCTAAAGATGCTCCACCGTACCATAAGGACATATGTTCCATTATGTTCATAGCAGCTTTATCTGTAATAGCCAGAAACTGGAAATAACCTAGATGTCCCTCAACTCAAGAAGGAATACAGAAAATATGATTGATTTACACAGTGGATTACTATTCAGCTATTAAAACATGGACATCATGAATTTTGCAGGCAAATGGATGGAACTAGAAAATATTATCCTGAGTAAGATAACCCAGACACAAAAGGACATGTATGGCATGTACTCACTGGTAAGTGAATATGAGTCATAAAGTATAGAATACCCATGATATATCCCATAGTCCCAAATAAATTAAGTAAGAAGGAAGTCCCAAGCAAGGATGCTTGAATCACACTTAGAAGGGGAAACAAAATAATCACAGGAGCAGAGAGAGGGTGGGAACTACGTGGGAGAGAGGAGGGAAAGGGTAGGAGGAGGCAAGATCAGGTATGGGGATAGCGAGAGGCCCAGAGGGCCAGCAGAATGAATGGAAATCTACAGCTGCAAGCAGGGTGTTGGGTGTGAGCTAGGGTGAGGTATGTGTGTGTGTTGGGGGGGAGGTGTTGGAGGTGTGTGTTGGGATAGAGGGAAGAATCTTTAGGAAGACCTGGAATAGGTTAGGCTCTCACAAGTCAATGCAAGTGACCTTAGCCAAGATATAGAACAGTTGGGATGTGCAATCTGAAGAGGCCACCTCCTGTAGCCAGGCAAGACGTCCAGTCAAAGGATAGGAACGCTAACCTACACACGAAACTTTTGACTCAAAATTTGTCCTGTCTATAAGAAATGCAGGGATGGAGCAGAGATTGAAGAAAAGGCCAATCAATAACCACCTGAACTGGAAACCCATCCCATGGGTACGTAGCAATCCCTGACATTATTAACGATACTCTGCTATGCTTGCAGACAGGAACCTAGCATAACTGCCCTCTGAAAGGCTTTACCCAGCAGTGGACTGAAACAGATATAGATACCCACAACCAAACACTGAATGGAGGTCTGGGAAGGATTGAAAGCCCTGAACAGGAAGGGAACCCCACAGGAAACCAACAGAGTCAACTAACCTGGACCACTGGGAGTTCTCAGAGACTGAGCCACCAACCAAAGAACATACAGGGGCTGGAAGGAGGCCCCTGAAGATGTGCAGCAGACGCGCAGCTCAGTCTCCATGTCTGCCTTGTTTTGCCTCAGTGGAAGAGATGCCCCTAATCTGACAGTGACTTGATGTGCTGGGGGGGGGGGTACCGGGGGGGGGGAACCCTCTCAGAGGACAAGGCGGGAATGGATTCTGTGAGGGAGGGACAAGGAGGGGGAGCAGCATTTGGTATGTAAATTAATTAACTAATTAATAATCTTGATTTAAAATGAAATACAGGACTCAAAAATTATGTATCTTAAAGTGTTTTTGTTCTGTGTTGATTCTTCAGTAAGATTTGCTATTTCATTATAACATGAATATTTTATAGAGCTCTCTACTAAAAGATTAACCATCAAAATAACCTAACTATCCCAATAGTTGTGTTGTAATTTTTAATTCACTGATTCATCATTTGTTAACACTAAGAAAAGCTCTCTTGCCAGGTATACTTAAAAACAAAGCAAATTATTAAATATTCTGTAAGTTTTTACCTGTGTGCAAGGTCCACAGAAACAAAGAAAAAAATATAAAGTGGTCTCATGAGAGGAGTGATTTCGTAAGTATCCTGGGTCTGGAATGTTGCTGTCTCTGTGGCGGTGTTTACAATGAGTGAGTATTCTCCTATGCAAAGTGTTATCCACCCAAAGACAAAAAGCACAGCAGTTGCCCCAAGGCTGCCATATAGCAAGGTTACTCTGTTTGGTAGCAAATACCATGTTCCAAGACCACACACCAGTCCAGCAAGAACAGAATGAAAAACTGTATTGGCTACATATTTTTTGCCAGGAATCAGAAATCTGACGGTCTCAGCACCAGCACAACTTGTAAATTCGTGGTGGTCTTCCTCTGCTAAAATATCCCTGGTTTTCATCCTCTTGACCACCACTGACTTGCTCTTGGCGTACACGCTTGTGAGCTGGATGACAGCTGCGGTGAAGACCATCAGTCCTCCTGAAAGAGCTGCTGCAGTGTAGTCTCTCAGGATGTCCAGCTGGTATAGAAGTGTTCCTGTTCCACCTAAGGCCCATGGCACCAGGAAAAGGACGATCTGGTTAACATATATGTAAGTAGGGGCCCAGTAGCCTAATCTGAGTCGAGGGCCTCCAAGAACAGTCTGTGGAAAGCGCTTCAGCAGGAAGTCCTGTTTGTAATCGTTTAGCAGAGGAACATCTGGACTCATACTTCCCATTCAGGATTAGTCTGAGAGTCACATCTTTTTTATAACCAGAAATATCTATAAAAAAAGAGAAATAAATTACAGTTAGGAAATATAACATTGAAGACCTGGAGGAAACACAGCCCACATTTCTTCTTACTTACTTAGTCCTTCACATGCAAGATTTCTAACCTTGGTTCCTTCTCAACACATTTTAACATAATTGGTACTAAGTTTGTTCTCGCTCCAAAATAATAACACTAACTCATTTTTAAAAATGGAATCTCATTCTTTATTATGTACTTAGCATGTACCCCTTGACATTAGGTTTTTAACTCATAGTTTAGAGTCTGAGGCCAAGGAGTACAGAAGACTAGCACTCTGCTTAGATAGATCTCTGGGCACTTCTACTATTTCCCACTGAGCTCTGCTGTTGGTCTGTTTCTTCTATTACAGGTTCATTAGTTACAGTCTATAAACTGACTCTAAATGTCTGGATAGTGAATATTTTCAGCTTGATGAATTCTGTTATAACATTTCTATCTAACACCATAAAAGCAGCCACAGACAATATAATACATAAATTATTGAGGGGTTGTATTTTGTACAATGCACAGTATTTACCTACATAGGCTGTGTATACACTGTCGATCATAACTGTCTAAATAAGGATATTTCTCTATAATTCTATGGAAACAAAGTAGAAAATACAACTAAATGTTATCAATATCACTTAAAAAGTACAATAGACTTAGAATTTTCAAATAATTTAAAGAGTCAAATCTTATATAAAATTAGTAGCATTTTAGTAAAAACCCACATGGAAACTGGGAGCTCAAATATAGTAGGGAGGCAATCTTTAATCCCAGCACTCAGGAGGCGGGGGCAGGGGCAGGGGCTGGGGCGGGGTGGGGCAGGGGCAGAGGCAGGGCCAGGCAGATCCCTGAATTCAAGACCAATTTGATTATCCAGGGCTAATAGTGGGAACTTGTCTCAACACCGTCATCCACCCATAAGATGTAGTAGAAGGTAAAACAAGCTGGAAATGAAAAGAATTCAGAGTAGATGCTTATTTTAATAGCCACACTATCATAGGCAAGCTATTTGGCAATTTATTTTTTAGTCTCTCTATTGCTAGTTTCTACAATATGCCAGAAATGACCTGTGCAACTTTTGTATTGTTTAGTGTAGGTTCTTTCTACTCAAAGGTCAAGTATCAAGTGCAGTAGATTCTATTTACTTCTCCTCCACAGCTTATTCTGAAAATAAAAACTGAACAATAAAACCAGTTACCTGATACAAGATCAGCTAGAAAATATTATTTCAGTGGATCATCATTAGGTTAGAAAATGTAATATATTAAAACAGCCCTTTAGCTAACAGTTCTGTGTCAGGCAGCACTTGCTTGCTACACTGTTAGGATGTTCTTTAAACTGTAAACATCTGTGTTCTTCCACCTTTAGTCCACTGTCCTTAGTTCTAGGAAGAGCCATGTGCAGCTTTTACTTAAGTAGCAGCTGTGTAACCTCACAAGGTAACAGAGCAGCAGTGTCCTAGGGAACCGTGGTGGTTTAATGAAAATGACTCCTATAGGCCCATAGACAGTGGCACTATTAGGAAGTATGGGCTTGTTGGAGTACGTATGGGCTTGTTAGAGGAAGTATGTCACCGGGGGTGGGCTTTCAGATGATTTCAAACGCTCCAGCCAGGCCCAGTGTCTTTCTTCCTTCTGCCTGCTGATCTAGATGTAGAACTTTCAGTTCCTCTCCAGCATCACATCTGCCTGTATACCACCATGCTTCCTGCCATGATAATGCACTAAACGCTCTAAACTATAAGCCAACCTCAATGAAATGTTTTCCTTTATAGAGCTGCCATGGTCATGGTGTCTCTTCACAGCAACAGCATACTGACTAAAACAGGAATCTTAATACTCCAAGGTTGTTGTTTTGCTGTTTTTCCTTTCCCTTTATAAGAGCTTATCTGCCTCAGTGGTTTACACTAGTATTCTGAAATAGCCTCCTATTGTCACAGGGTCAGAAGTTCACGCCCCTCCAGATGGGGGTAGATGTCCTCAAATGAATTGTCTATGGCAGATGCCATTAGTCAAGAAAATGAGCTTCATTAGATGGTCAGGATTTTAAAGTCTTTAGTACCCAAGCTTTCTCCATGGAGTTAAGAAAACTCTCTTCCTGCCCCATGAGAGAAGTCAGGAAACAAGACAGAAAGGGAGACAGAGAAGTGATACCGTACAAAGCTGCTATGCTATTGACCACATTCGTTTTCCTTTTAGTAGTTCCGTAATACTCTGTTGTCATAGAGAATCACAGAAAGATGCTCTTGAAATACCAATGAGTAAAATTAAATTGTTGATTGTATTTGTATTAAAAAAAAAGTATACACGCCTGTGGAGAAGAAAGCTGGATATCACTTGCAGATGCATTAAAAGTTTTATAAGGGATACCAAGTAAACTATTTTTATGGCATTTGATACTTCTTCAGATTACTAAATGCCCTCCACAACTCTTAATCCATGTCCTGAAAACAAATCCCGGGTTTTTCCTCCTAGATGCCTCTTCTCATGTCCTCTGTCTATGATAATTTCTTAGTAATTGTAGTTAACTTTCATGACTCAGTCTAATCACTTCTAACACTTCTGGCAAGCACTTTGGTTAAAGTGACTCCCTTTCCTTTGTACCTCAAACAGAGCTAGTTTCTGTAGCACTCATAACGTGCACCAGCTGGAGGCAATCTCAGAGCAAGCTCCGGTGTGGTCCAGCTCTTTGTGGTGAGGGGCCAAATCCTGAGATTCAATTGATCCCTCAAACTTATCAGAATATGTTGGCATGTAAAGGCCTGTAATGTTAATGGCATAGCTTAAGTAATATGGGTCAAGATGATAAACAGGATTCCTTCCTGTTTTAAGTAAGGGCGCAGAGGTTATAGCATTTTTGAGTCTTCTTGCAGTGTATTTTGTTCCATTTAAATTATTAAATCCATAAATTGCTTGTTTCCCATTTTGGAACATGGAAGGTATCTCTATTTATCCTTACTATGGAAAATTAATAATTGTTACTAATAATATTTTTATATTATCCCAAAATAACAAAGGTTGGATATGAGAGGAATTTCACAGCTAGTTTTCTCTTTTGGACAAGGAAATGGCAGCAGTAAGGTGCTAGAAAGAAGTCCGATTTTATTTCCTTCCTCATACTATATTATAGTCCAGTCTCTCATCAGGATAAGAGAGACTTCATACTGAGAAAGCAGAAGCAGACTAGGGTCCACCAAAGCCCAAATTAAGTCGGGATAATCAGAACTAATGAGAATACTAAAAACTACAAGAAGAGAGAATATGAACGTGAGCTTACTTAGATGGCCTTGAGAAAAGGGGAAATTATTGAGATGTCAACATTAGTTATCTTGGTGGGGAATTTAAATAAAAGTTCGAAGGACACAAAGGACTGCTTGTCTCATACAATGTTTCTTGAAAAGGGGCCCGTAGTCAAGTAAGTCAAAGAGAAACTGCACAACAGACTGTCATCTTAGAGTCAAAATAGTTAGTAGCATGTCAGTAACTTTTAAAAATCTCTCAGAAGAAAGAACATGACCATTATAAACCTCTTCAAAATGTATCACTCAAACTGTCTAAATGTGTCTGACCACAGAGGCCACTTTTCTCATGTTATCTAGTAACAGAAAATATACTTAGTATTTTATAGACATTACTTTGAGAAACAGTGGCCTACTTTGATCAGAACCTGAAAGAATTAAGACAGGAAGTAGAAGAAAGAAGCATAACAACTATGCAAACTTATGCAAAAAATCCTTATGAACTCTGATAGCTAGATGTCAGACATAAAAACCTATTTCATTCTAGACCATGGAGATTTAAAAATACATAAGAATTTAAATTATATTTTGAGGTACTACCAATTACAATATGTGGAGAAATATTCTAAATGTTAACATGGATTATTTGTAGAATATGATCAGAAGAACTAAACTCATTTCCTCAGTAACACTTTGGCATATGCTTCTGAAGGACTGTTAGCGCCTGGAAGGACAGACCACATGTCTATGATGGCTTCCTCCAGCATGCTCAACTGCATACTCAAGCCTGAGGCAACAAGAGCTGAGCTAATGATTGCAGCACAGCACTGACTTGGGCCATACGCTCTCTTCATATGCTACTGAGAGGGAGCCAGCAGAACAGACTCTGAGATGATGCTGTGTCTGGAATCTGAGTCATGAAATTCCCACAGGGTAAGAAACAGTTCAAACTGGCAATCTGCTGTGGCAAAATTCTTAGTTTCCCACACTACACCTCATCAATCATATGCTACTGACTAAAATCCCTTGAAACAAAGAAAGATACAACAAAAAGTTGAAAAGTTTGAAAACATGAACAGCACATGCATGCAGACACATTCCTCTAAGGGCAGAAGAAACAAATTCCTAAGTAGCACTTTTGGCAATTGTCTGAATTTTATTTAGATTTATTCTTAAATGTGTCATATCATTATTCTATGAATACAATATAGCCAGTTATGCTCCTACAATATATTTCATATAATTTGAAAGAAAATATATCAAAGTTTTCTTTTTCCTAGCATCACTGCATTAACTGATTTTCATTTTTTTTAGTGGATATTTTATTTATTTACAATACAGATGTCATCCCCTGTCCCCATTTCCCTTCCCTAGAACCCCCCCTATCCTATATCCCCTCTTCCTTTATGCTTTTATATCGTTTTGATTACATGCATGTATTAAGGTCAGTTCTAGGTTGAGGGTCTAGTAATATAATAGATGCAAATAGTCAAGGAACAAGCAAGACAATAAACACAAATAGTCAAAGAACAAGCAAGGCATTAAATCTAATTACATGAACACTCCCATGATCACTATTTCTAAAGGCTTATCAGGATGACCGAAGTATCTGAGCCGACTTCCCTGTCCTAGCCCAAGGTCATTTTCATGTCTGAACCCTACTTCCTTGTTCTAGCCTAAAATTTAGATTCTTGTCTGAAATTACTTCTTTGTTCTAGCCTACTATTTAGATTCCTGGCTGAAATTACTTCTTTGTTGTAGCCTAAGATTTAGATTCCTACCTGAAATTACTTCTTTGTTCTAGCCTAATGTCAGATTCCTGCCTGAAGCCTACTTCCTTGTTCTTGGCCAATGTCATATTCCTGCCAAGCAGCCCATTTCCTTGTCCTTGGCCCATGTCAGATTCTTGCCAAGCAGCCACAAAGGCTCTCCACCGCTCCTCATTTTTTATTTCATTAACAAGACTGAACCTATCTTAGGTAGTTCTGACAATAATGCCTTCCTTACCTATCATGGAATATGCATTATCAAAAGCAATGCACTTATGTCTTAGGTTGGTAAGGCTCTGTGCAGAATCTTACCCGTCCTTGGCTTGTCAGCCTGTTAAATTAATAACTCTGTCTGGGGTTCCATTATCAGTTTCAAATCATGTACTTTGGCTGCCAGCCTGTTGATGTAGTTAGAGACAAGCTTTAACACGATGGGCAGGAATAAAAGTATTCCCAGGACAAGAAGGGGCTAGCCTGATCAAGCTATATATGCCATTCTTGAGGTTTGACCAAAATGGAAATACTGACCTCAGGCCATGGATAATTTTATCAGCATTATCTGTAGCATCAAAGCTCAACAGAGCAGCATTCTTGAAATTCATAATCTCACTATGCAAAGTTAACACCCCCAGAGAGGTGTCAGGATTACGCCAAATATCCTACAGGTGTCTTTAAACTTTTTTCTAATTATAATGATAATCATTGTGAATTTCAAAAGTAACACTACTCCAATGATATTTGTCATGACACTTGGGATGACTCCTAACTCTTAAACCCTGAGCCTTATTTAGATAATCTGAATAGGTTATAGAGCATCATCGGTTGTTCCTATATAAATACCTATATAAATATAAATATATAAATTCTATATAAGTATTTATATAGATACTTATATAAATCCTTTTGTATACTCAATACAACTGATTTTCAAATAAATACTTATGACTAGTACAGAGTTAAGACAGCCCATACCACTGTACTGAAAAATCATGAAATAACTCAACTCTCCATTTCTTAGATAAAAGTCACATGTTACCACTAGAGCAGTTCCAACAGTACACAGACTTGGAGATTCTATTTGTTCGGGAGATAGGTATAAACTGCTGTGTGCACCAGCTGGAACTCAGAGAACAAAGAGAGCTGCCAGTTTAATTCTGCATGTACTCTAGGGAGCTAGAGATGCCATGTCATGAACAAACACTGAATTACTGAAGAGCTTTTTAAAAGACATTTGATCTGTAAGTATAACACACACACAGTGTATCCTGTGGCTCACAGAGCATGTGTGGCTTCCTCTTCCATCCACCATGGAAAGAAAATCAGTCCAACTACCTGCAAAGGGTCACCACATATCTTTTAACCTATAAAATGATATTTATTAAGTCTTTGAGAAGGTGTTTTGAAGAGGTTTTATTTATTTAATTTTCTACCAGTAAATCTACAGGTGCAGTCTGTAACAATAAGCAAACAAGCAAACAAACAAATACTATAAGCCAAGTGGCATAGGCCTTTAATCTCAGCTACTCAGGAAGCTAATGCATGAGGATCTCAGGATCAAGGACAGCCTGGGTGACTATTGAAACCTTGTTTCAAATTTTCGAAAAGTGAAAAGAGGTGTTGGAACAGGGCTCTGTGACAGAGCACTTACCACGCATGCATCAGGCTTGAGGTTTAACCCTTAGTACCCCAACTCCTGCCCTAAGGGAAAAAGACAAACCTGAGCTGGGGATACTAGACAACTGAAGTTGGCAGTGCCTCACAAGTAGTACAGTCAGTTGTCTGTTGTGTTCCACTTTCCCAATGGACAGCACCAGAATATAAATGAACAGCTGTCTTGTTTAGGGTTACTATTGTAAAACACTGAAACACTGGGAAACTACGTGGGAAAGAGCTTATATGGCTTATACTTTATATCACTGTCACTGAAAGGAGCTAGGGCAGGAACTCAAACAAGGCAGGAATTTGGAGGCAGGAGCCAATACAAAGGCCATGGAGGGATGCTGCCTACTGGCTTGCTCCCCATGGCTTGCTCGGCCTGCTTTCGTATGGAATTCAGGACTACCAACCCAGGCATAACCCCACCCATCAATCCCATTAAACAAATTCTCTACAGCTTTGTGCACAGCCCAGTCTTACAGACACACTTAGAGTCCCCTCCTCGCTGATGACGCTAGCCTGTTCAAGCTGACATAAAATTAAGGCAGCACAACATTCTACTACTCATGGAAGAAATGGCTGAGGATTCAAACTATCCTCCCACCTTAATTCAGTTGGCTTGACAACCTTCTCTCGCAAAATAAGACATCATTAGAATAGAATCTGACATTCATATAAATAACTAGAAATAATTTTACTAAAAGTGAAAACCAACAATATTGTGACAACTAAGACACAATATTAACTACAAGTAGCAAACTGAGTTTTTGAATCATATCAACTTATTGTCAAGTAAAAGTAAACTTTGTCTCGAGGGTTTTTTTTTTTTTTTTTGGTTGTTGTTTTGAGACAGGGTTTCTCTGTGTAGCCCTGGATGCCCTGGAACTCACTCTATAGACCAGGCTAGCCTCAAATTCAGAGATCCACTTGCCTCTGCTTCCTGAATGCTGGGATTAAAGGCATGAGCCACCACTACCAGGCATATTTTGAGGATTCTTAAGTAGTGGACTTGAATATAAAAAGTTTTAAAATGTAAAACTTGATACCAAGCTAGCCTGAGGACACTGGCACCTAGCACTCTTGAACAAGAGTAGTCAAGAGCCCTGGCCATCATGGAAGTGAAGCTATCTGCAGAATGGTAAAAGGCTATGTATAATTAGAGATTTGCGTTTGGGCTATATTAATTAATTAATTCTCCCAACTGAATGATGAAAATACAACCAGGTTTTAAAAAGATAAGCTAAGGATCAGAATTGGGAATTTCCGGGTGATAGACTAGCTGGAAATGAAGCTTGCCATGAGGAAATGCAAGCCAAACCTACCGTGCGATATTTTGAAGTCCCCTGATTGGCTAAAATAAAAATGAAAGCCTAAAACAGGTGTTGGTGGGGCTATTTTAAAACCTTCAAACACATCTGGTGGGGATGTACATTGTTGCAGTGCTTTGGGAAAAAAAAAATCTGTCAGTTTCTCAAAGAGCCAAACAAGGGAATTAGCCTACGACCTACCTATCCTATTACCAGGTATTATATCCATGAAAACATGCCTATACAAAAATTTTATAAAAACTGTCCACAGCATATTATTTCTGGCAATTTTTTTTTTGCCTATGTCTAATGGCTAAATAATGCAGGGTATATCTGCATAATATACTAACAATAATGAATAATACAAGTTGCAACATGAAAGACGCTAGATACATGCACACAGATCACGTTTTAAGGTTCTGCTATTTAGAACATCTAAAATAATTTTGTTGAGACAAAAGATTAATGATTGCCTACAGCTGATGTGGGTAGGAATATTGGGGAGGGGAGAGAAAAACAGTTAAAAATAAAAGATTTCTTTTGTAAAGTAATCAAATTGTTCCACAATTGATTGGAGAGATGATTGTGCAAATCTGTTGGCATGCTCAAAACCAGTGAGTTGTACACTTCCAGAGAATGAAACTGTATGTACCTCAAGAAAGCTCTTACAGAGGACGATGAAAAGGTCCCCTGTCCGAGATTTTCCACAGCAGTTAATAACCAACAGGCATTTCCTGAAGGTAGGAAAGGTATAACCTGTAGCTAGCATGGGATCCAGACAGTTAAATCAGTAAAACGGTAATATCTGTACTGGATGTTGTGAGGAATTATGGGTGATTGGACATGAATGGACGCAGATATAAAATAATATGGATGCTCTCTCTAAACTCAGGAATTTAATGAAAAAAAAAAAAACAATAGTGAAAAAATGAGTAAGGGGAACATGAGAGGCCACATAACGAATGGGATTCATTTAAATAAATTCTGGTTTTTGACACGCAAAGGATTATATAGATGGTTGGAGAAACCTGAGAAACACGCTATATACATCCAGGAGGCCAAGAATGAACAAATTTTGGGCAGGAGGGCTTGAGACAGAGATAAACCAAGAAAGGGTGAACTCTACCTACGGGTCCTAGACCGTGAACCTGATTAGAGTAACATGCTCAACCCTAATCAGGGTCAAAGGGCCATTCTCCATTTCACAGAGGCCTCTCAGAAAAAAACCGCAATTCCACGGGCTGCAAAAGTATTCTCAGTCACGTTAAAGCCGCACTGGATCATTACCTCAATCAATTCAATTTACTCTGTACATTAAAAGGAGCAATAATTGCATTAAAATGCTTTTTAACGGAGAGTGGAAGGTGTTTCTTGAGGTATTAAAAGCTGAAGGAACCCAGCAGTACCCAGGGGTGGAAACTAAGGCAGCAACGAAGTCCCATGCGTGTCGGGGACGGACATACCTGGAGTCACCGCAGGGGAGAGGCGACCCGAGGGCGTCTTGGGACCACATCTCCCCTGCTGAAGTCGGTTGGGAGCTCCCGCCCGAGGATGGATGCGGCCCCACCAGCAGCTGACCAGAAGCCTCCAGGACCGCTCCCGTTTCCATGGCTAATATCAACTGCGCTGGCGCTTCCCAGGGGGCAGTGCGCATGCGCTCGGAGGCGGGGCTGTGCGTCTCGCCGGGCTCCCGGCCGCCGTGGCTATGCTGGAGGCGGGTTCGCGTGCGCCGCGCAGCGGAGCAGGGTGGGCTGGGTTTCCTCCGCGCCTGGCGGGGCGGGCTAGAATTGTGGGAGACGCCCGGACTCCCGGACGGCTGCTGTGGTTCTTGAGCGGCCTAAGCATCACCTCTGAACTCTCACCCGGGCCACGCCCAGACGCAGGAACGTGGTTGCCTTGGTGACGAGAAGGCCATCATCTAGGAACCTCGAGGCTGCTTAGATAGATGGCTTGACTGTCTTTTGGGGGAGCCTAGGCTCTCCAAGATTGTCAGACTCATGACTCAGGAGTGCAATAGGAGTCCATCTACCAGGGTCCTGATACCTCCATTAATGACTACAGAACTGAGGCTATTCAAACAGCCTCAGGGGTGGGAATGCTTTTAAATGGTAACATGTGTAACTTATAGTTGAAGCCAAATATTTTTCTTGCATTATTAGGTACTGCTTTTTCCTGTTTACAAAATGAAAGTTCACAGCTTTAGCTCTTGACTCTAGCAAGTCTTGTTACCATCTTTCACTTTTGTGTCACATCTTGGTGATTCTCAAAAACAATATGCATTTGTCACAGTGATCTGAGCTCAAATGTTTTTGCTCTTAATATTATAATAATTTTGGCACATTATAAATTACATCCATAAAATAGTGAACCTGTGAACAGTGAGCCAGCCAGGGTCCAGGGACACAGGTTATGGATAGCCACTGTAGCAACTGGAGTTTTTTTTCAGAGATCTCCAAGTGAAGTTGGGATTCTTGAATTTGCCACAGGAAAAAATTCCAGGGTGAGCCTGTATGAGGCTGAGTTGTAGTCTGCAAGTGATTTTAATATAAAGTACAGGGTTGATAGATGTGTTCAATGACATGGTAAGACACACCGAAGTGTGGGGACTTCTTCTTTCCATGTTCCATATACAGTGTTGGTGATGTCTGAGGTTATGTAGGAAGCTATGTGGAGGAAGTTGAGTGATATCAGAAGATTCCTGAATTTCCTTGGATCTGATTACAGCTGATAAAGTAAAAAGAGTGTTTTGAAAAATACTGTTTTGAAAAATACGTTTAAGTCTTCTTTGGAGAGTCCCAGAACTTTTCAGGTTTACATATATTTGAGAAAGAAGAGAGGTCATACTCAGCCCATAAGCATGGCTCATAGGTAGTTCTCCATTCTTATTTGAAATGCTTCTACATAAGAGGAATATTGTCTCTTTATAGGTAACCTTCACAGAATATTTTAACTATGCTGGGTTTCTTCACTTGCTGGACTATCTCATCTCAAGTGTCAAAACAGAATTACAACTCTTTAATCTTCCCAACACATATAAAAGTTTTTAACCTTAAAATATTGTGCATCACTAAGTGTATAATAGCATTGTATCTAGAAATAACATGCATATATTAATTGCAAAACACTTTCTTGGGGGATCATGGAGGTGGACCAGCAGAATTCTTGACTCTTAGCTAGTAAAACTTCAGCCAGACTCTGGAGTAAAAGGTTTCTCTTCCTTTCCATGGCCCTTTATTTTCCCTTTCTAGCTGTCTCAAACTTGAGCGAGAAATGTGTTTTGACAGTTCTATGGATTAGTTAATTTCCTTTTTCTTCCACTTCTTCAACCCATTTCTTGAGAGAAAACCATGTTGGAGTTAGGCTAATTAATAATTCTAGAATGATCTCAAAGTGTCCAGGTGAAGGGAAAAGTTGTGTATCACTTTTGTGTATCAAAAGCTAGAATGACTAAGCTTCATGAGGCAGGCATGTCAAAAGCCAAGACAGGCTGAAAGCTAGGCCTCCAAGACCAACCAGCTAAAGCTGTAAATGAAAAATCTTTAAAGGAAATAAAAGTGACGCCAAGAGAACACACAATAAAAGGAAACAATCTATTAAAGAAACTGATGATGTGGAGAATGTCTCAGCAGCCTGGATGGAAAATCAAACTAGTCACACACTCTTCAACTCTGTGAAGGCAGGAGGAGAAACCACAGAAGCAAAGTTTGAAACTAGCATAGGCTGGTTCATGACAATTAAAGAAAGAAGCTGTTTCCACCACTCTGCATGTCAAGGGAAAGCTGCAGGTATGAACAAAGCAGCTACAGTGAGTTGTCTGGAAAACTGAACGTGATCACACTAAACAGCTGATTTTGAGTATACAGCTTGGAGATTTGACTGAGTTACTTTAATTCCGTGGTAAAACTATGACGATGAGTAGCTGTATCTTAGAAACGGGCAAAGAAGATGATTTTATAAGATAGGGTCTACTCCTGGAAAAGATGCTAACGGTTGTGTTGACATGACAACAAGGGATTTCAGATACTTAAGTGTGCTTGAGAAAGTAGTAGCAAAGTTTAAAAGGGTCAACTCCAACTTTGGAAGAAGTTCTACTATGGCTAAAATGTTATCAACTAGCATCGTATGAAATCGTTTGTGGAAGGAAGAAAATAGTGTGTTGAGAAATTGCCTCAGCTATTCCAAAGCTTTAGTAGCCATAATTAGGAACCAATCTATTAGTATTGAGGCAAGACTGTCCACTATTGGTGATAACTCAGAAGGGTCAGAAGGTTATTAGTAATTTATTACCAATAAAATATTTTACAGTTTAATTATGTGTTTATGTTCATTTCTGAATATGGATTTGTGCATTCGAGTGTAGGTGCCTGCTGAGGCCAGAGGAGGGTGTCATGTCCCTTGGTACTGGAGTTACAGGTGTTTGTTAGCTGTCCAATGTGGATACGAATTGTGAAGATCTAGTTGTGAGGAACTAAAGCCAGGTTCTCTAGAAGAACAGCAAGCATTATTAACTGCTGAGCCAGTCCTCTGGTCCCCCTATTTTGTAATTAAGCTCTGTGTGTTGTTTTTAGATACAGTGCTACCATATAAAAGCTACAGTGCGGTTGGGTAAAACTTCTTTCCCCCTTCCCTTCTCCCTCTTGCTCCGGCCCTGCTCTCTCTGTCCCAAAGGTTTCTTTTATTTATTTATTTTTCATATGTAAATACACTGTAGCTGTCTTCAGACACCCCATAAGAGGGCATCAGCTCTCATTACAGATCGTTGTGAGCTACCATAGGGTTGCTGGGATTTGAACTCATGACCTCCGGAAGAGCAGTCAGGGCTCTTAACCACTGAACCATCCCACCAGCCCTGGGTAAAACTTTTGTATGTATTGAGAAACTGAAACGGCTGTGACTGTTTTGCCATTTGCTTTACTGAGGTGGCCCAGAACTAAACAAGATGTATGTGCAAGGTTTGCTATCTGTGGAATCATCTCTTTTTTTCCCCCATGAGTAGGTTTGTGGCTACATTCTCAGATATAGAGAACAGAAATAGCAGTTGCTGAAACATGTTACTAAGATACCTGTTCTGCTAATAAAGGAAACACTCATATGTCCCAACTATCTCCTAGATGCAGTGGATAATTTTCTAGTTCAGCATTCATTTCAGGTTGAGGAATCTAAACTTAGGATCCATTATTCTTGTTAAGAACTTCCTTGTACCCTCAGCACCCCCTACCCTGATTCTTCATCCATGTTTCAGGTTCTGGACACATTCCAGACATTCCTTGACAGCTGGGAGTCCTCAAGGTAGCTGCTGAGGGGCCTAACATCAGTTCATCTCAGCAAACTTACGGGAACTCTGAAGCTAAGCTGTTGATGTAAGGATCCTTGCATTTCCTGGTGTGAACGACATGCTGACACTTTTATACACTTGACAGCCTCAAATAGCTTGAGAACTTACTTATTTGGATCTTAATTCAAAATTATGTTTCTCCTGTAGCTTATAGAAAGCAAAGCAGAGCCTTTTGGCTTTCAGAACATGATAGGACAGTAATTTTGTGTTAGCAGAAACAAATACATCGACTTATTTTTAAAAGATAAAACACTTCTAGATCTAACTTGTATGAAAGAGCACTCTGAGGTAGCGATGATGTGAGCACTCACTCTGAGGTAGCGATGATGTGAGCACTCTGAGGTAGCGATGATGTGAGCACTCTGAGGTGGCGATGATGTGAGCACTCTGAGGTGGCGATGATGTGAGCACTCTGAGGTGGTGATGATGTTAGCACTCTGAGGTAGCAATGATGTGTTAACGAAAGACACACTTTGCAGACTGACTTCATATGTCAGTGTTTTCACAGTTTGAGAGATTATGAGCAAATGTGCCCCGGTCTCCCCACAGGCTTCCCTTCCCCCTCTTTGTTGGGGGTGCTAAGCTTAGTTGCCAGTAACCACACTGATTCTTGGAACTAAAAAGGTCAAATAAAATAAAATCATTCTCAAGAGACTTATCAAAATATAACTTGGGAGATGAACAGGGATATCGATAGTCACAGTTAGGCAGAAGACACAGAATATTTTGAGAAAATGAAGGACGGCTGCAGTCCAGCTGTAAAGGGCAGAAGAATTATCAGGATGGAGATGTGACAGAGGATGTACTCCAGGCAATAGTTCATTCTCACAGTACTTAGGCAATACAGTGGTCCGTGCTTTCGTGCACTTCAGTTAATGGTGAACCCCATGAAGCTTCTGTTGCTAATCTAATTTTAAATATTGGATTCTGCATTTCAGAAAAGTTAAACAAATGAAGTCTGGAATTGAGCGCATGGCTGTACGTCTTTATCTGTGTTCTACTACCTTGCTGATTCATATGAAATAAGCAGATGAAAAATACAGAACAACTGCACCAGCCAAAGAAAATGTATGGACGGCTATAGACTTAGAGTTTTGAAAACCTCCTTTAATAAGGGTTCTTAAATGCTTCACCCTCCCTTATAGCCCACCTACCAAAGTTGTGGAGAAAGATGGTTAACAGGATAAGGGGGTATGGTCCTGTTTAGAAGTAGTTCTTTGGGTTGATTCCAAGTTTCATTATCAGGATATCAGCAGTCCAGTCCAAAACATCCAAACAGGAATCAGTAGAGGCAGTCCAGTCCAATGGGCAAACCACACACGAATCAGTAGCAGCAGCTAGATCCAAAAGAAACTGCAAGACTCCACCTAATCCACCAGGGTCTGCAGAAGTGGCAAAAAGCTTTGGCAGTTTTCTCTATGAAGTCACAACAAGCGAAGGTCAGAGAAGATCATCGAAAACCAGTGAAGCAGTGCAAGGCAAACCAATGCACTGTCTGTTGGATCCTACTTATACTCTTTGCAAACATCATGCATCCTCTCAAGTGTCTGCCTCAGCAAAGCATCCTCTCACATGTCTGCTTCAGCACAACATCCTATGACACAACCAAGTCTCCAAAAAAACCTCAGAGATTTCCAGTTCAGACAGCTACAATCATGATACAGATTTTGTGTGATGGGAAAATGGTAATATCTGTTTTCAGTTAGCCACAAAGTGTATGGTTTCAGTTTGTAGCTGCAGTGCAAGGAATAGTGGGAGAAAGGCAAAAAAAAAAATTAAGAGTACATGAAGGACATTAGAAAAACCAAGCTTCTCAGGCAGGGAGGTTCAGCTAGTTATAACGGAAAGTGGCTGGATTTGGTGGCAAGAAGGGGACTGAAAAAAGAAAAGGAAGATAGATCAGACTTTAAGTTCAGTGTCCACATCAAGTCGGAAGTAACATAAAACACATAAGTAAGTAAATATACAAGAAATGAATAGGTGAGGGAAGAGAGGCCGCCCTGATAGAAGGGCTTGAATCAGCTATGTAAAAGCAGCTAGAAATACAAGAAAATAGTTGAGATTGTGAGATTGGAAAAGATTGGTAAGGTTTAGTTGAAAAGATAACGAAGGAAGAAAATCTTCAAAAATAGGAGATGATATGACAGTCTCTTCATTTGTTGAAATTTACCTGATTTCTTTATATCACAGATGGCTTATTATTTATTTTTGAGACAAGTTTTTACATATTATACAGCCTGATTCCCATCTCCCTGTGTGGCTAACGATGACTTTGAGCTTATCCTCTGTCCTGCCTCCTGTGTGCAGACAGGCATGCCCTACCACGCTCAGTTAATGGGTGCTTGTGCTGGGGATTAAGCCAAGGGCTTTGTGCGTGCTAGGTAAACAGTCTACAGTCTGAGCGACATATCTGACACACACAGTTGTAAAAAGATCATGTGATAGGTGGAATTTTAGATTCTCTTGTGTTGGCAGGCATGTGCGCTGTGTGACTCATATACACGATTATGATAAATGACAGAGGCTTAACAGTTTTGTATTGAAATATCCCTCAAAGTAAAACACTTCATGTCCCACATACACACATATGACTGTGAAATAAACAATGACTAACATAATCATAGCTTTGACCTAATTCATTTAAGCTTTCTTGTAAGATAGAAAGTTATAAAAAAAAATCTATAGTGATTCTTGATGGAAGGTGTTAAAGGGTTAAAAAGAGAGTTTTCTAATTTTGTTATCATGAATTAAACATTTTTCCCCCAGGCCTGGTGGTGCATGGCTTTAATCCTAGCACTCAGGAGATTGAGGCAGCCATATCTCTGTGAGTTTGAAACCAGTCAGGTCTATACAGAGAATTTTAGACCAACCAAGACTTTTTTTTTTAAGCAGTCAAAAATTTCTTAGATAGCTTGTATATTCTAGCATGCAGGAAGCAGACGCAGATGGGTCTCTGTGAGTTTGAGGCCAGCCAGTTTACATAGTTAATTCCAAGCCAGCCAGAGCTACAGAGTGAGTCACAGTTTCTAAAGTTAGAACTGTAGTAACTTCAAGACACTATCTTTTCCTTGGTATCTGCCTTTTAATTTTTAATTAAAAATGTGCTAGCTGTTAGAATCCTGTAAGCATTATCTTTTTTATTATCTTACATAGATGACTGTGTGTTAAGAAGTAATGGATCACTTTTATTTGTGGCTTTTATATAAAACCACCCCATGGACTTATTTTAAAAAGATCTATCTTGACTTGCTCAGAAAAGTTCACATTAGTTTAAATTACTTATAATTTCTATGGTGATGCTGTCTTCGGGTAATATAGACATTAAAAATTAGAGGTTGGTCCTAGTAGTTATTTAGAGGGAGTAAAACTATGCTTAGCAAGCATTATACATAAAATATAAGTTGTAAGTCAGAGGATCTGCTTTTGAAATTTAGCTTGGCTGCAATGAAATTTAAAATGTTGGAGACTGAAGTTGTGGCAAGGCTCTCCAGTGCAAAAATGGGTCCCATCCTCTTCACTGACTTCCTTCTTTACCGCAGCACACAAGGACTCCAAGACATTGTTGATAATGTTGGTGAAGTCTCCAGCTTACCTAGGGTGGCATTGCAGTCACAGACCTTGTCACAGTGGTTTTGCAGACACCTAGCTTCCCACTCCCCCAGGACACCCAGTCACCCGCAGCTGGAGGAAGTGCTGAAGACTCAGCCATGACTCCTGCTCTTCTGCTGGCCTGCGTGTCGGAGGGAGTGCACTCTGGCCAGCCACTTTAAAACATTCATCTCAGTACATTTCCCCAAACTCAGGCTTTGATCTCCCCCATTTATATGTAGTTTAGAAAATTAATTTACTAACTAAAAATAGATTTTTTTAAACTCGAGATAACCTTTATCAATCTTAAGCTAGATACTAGATACTTGTTTTGACATAGAAATTTCCTTCTTACTATTTAGTAGAAATTGCATATACATTAAGAACGAGTATGTACAAAAATGTATTTACTTACATAGATGACTGTGTGTTAAGAAGTAATGGATCACTTTTATTTGTGGCTTTTATATAAAACCACCCCATGGACTTATTTCTCCCATGAACTTTTTCTTATGGCGTCGCAATAATGAAAAGAAGAACATTTTAGAAACAGAGTTTATTTTAAGGGACTATATGCCTTGCTTACCACGTGTAATAAAAACACTCATTTCAGTACTTCAAATATCACATGAAAACTTCAGTCTCCTAATTGAGTATAGAATCATACTCTGAATTTCACAGTTTACCCCCAAACCAGCTTGTCACTGTCATTGGTGTGCCCAGTCCCACTCCAGAACAGCGGAGCTGTGAAACATAGTTACATTTCTTCTTAAGAAAACTGTTTAGTTAAGCCCCTTCTCAATAAACCAATTGTTTAACATTAAAAATACTTAAAATGTCAAGAGAATTCATCCAGCGGGAGTTTTAAATCACCATTTCTACTGATGCATAGAATGAAAAGCATTTTCCTCATGAGTTGGTGAAAAATTTCTAAGAGACCGAGTCTGATTTTCTCCCTCTTGACTGGTCACCTGTTCTCTTCCCCCACCACTGCCTCCTCAGAACACAGGAAAGCATCTCTCCTGACAGGATCTTGGAGCCCTTCACCCTCCCTACAGAGTCTTCGTTTACTAGACCAGCGTTTCTCTCATCTCTTATCAAGCACGAACAAAGTAACTGATTTGGGAGGGGGGACTCACTGTTAAATAAATGAGCATGAGTAATTTATTCAATATTCAAAAGATGAAAAGTTTAGAAAAACATTGTTCTTAACTGTGGAAGAAGCATTTGATTTTCATAGGGCTAAGGAAGCTATATTTGGTCAATGCTGATGTCTGAATTATAATTTAGTTTACCGCAGACATGGCGCAAGTCACTCAAACTCTCAAGATTCTCCAGAGTGACATTCAGTGATGGGAAGAGATTGGGCAACAAACACAGCACTGAATTTCCAGGTAACTGTTTTTACTCTGACTTTTGTGTTAAATTGATCATATTTATAGATATAAGTAAAGGCAAATGTATACAACGTTCAACACAAGTTTCTCTTTTTTAATTGCATAAACTTTCTAAACAACATAGTTAAATATAAGAGTGAGCTTATTCGTTTTACAGACCAAAACCAAAACACGATTTGTTTATGCTCTGTCTCTGAGGTCACGATTTTTGTCAGTATTCACACCGGGTAGTACGCCACAGTCAACTAGAATCCATTAAAACACGATTTGTTTATGCTTTGTCTCTGAGATCACGATTTTTGTCAGTATTCACACTGCGTAGTATGCCACAGTCAACTAGAATCCATTAAGAACCAGCAGTTTACCCACTGAGAGCTTGTTTCTTTAAGGTCAATTAAATAAAAATGTTTGAGCTGGCATTGTGAAGATTTCTCTCCTGTAAAGGTGAAGTTATTTTATTTTTAGCCTTCTTTTGATTAAAACTACTGGTCAATGCTGACAATGCCCTGAGAAATGGTTCTGAAGATGAAGTGCCGGGCTACTCAGCCTGCAATCACAAACAATTAGGGAAAAATGTAGCAAGCACTTCATCCCCTTCTCTAGGCTGCATGGCAAATTGCGTTTAACATTTCAGGCTTGTTGCATTTTAAAATAAGGTCTCAAACTCAGCAATTTTCAAGACAACTTCAATCAAGAGATATTGCTTAAATTTTTGTTATTACTATAGAAATGAAAAGCATGATTGTCTGTGATTAGCCTCGAAGATTGCTTTGGGAAGAGTTTGACAGTTCTGGTAGCGTGTCTATTATCATTTACAATCCGGAATTCAATGCTACATTGGCTCTCACGACAGTTTTATAAGGGTCTCTATTTGCTAATTTTACTCCACATTTTTAACATAAAAGAGGGAATCCTTGTAATGTGTTAATGGATAGAGAATGTACTTTCTAATCATGATTTAAAAAAATATTTCCAGTCAATAAAAATGAACATACAGAGGAATAAAGACCCAACTGATGCCTACTATGTGCAAAAGTTTGTGCTAAACAGTTTGACAGATACATGTAACTTAAACAGGGTGTGATATAATGATTCAAATTACAAAAAAGAAAAAGAAGCAAACAACAAAAAAAAAAACCTTAGCACTTTTGTGTTTTTGTGTGTGTGCGTGTGCATGTGAGTGTGCTTGTATGGGTGTATATGTATATATGTATGTGAGTGTGTGTACATGTGTGTATGTGTGTCTCTGTGTGTATGTGTGCATGAGTGTGTGGACTGTGTGTCTGTATAAGTGTGCTCATGTGTTTTTGTGTGTATGTGTGTGTGTCTATGTTTTTGTGTGTATGCCTGTCTGTGTTTCTTGTACTTTCCCCCCTTTTTCTTAAATGGTGGATTTTCAAAGATGTGCTTGTTTGAGAGAGAGAGAGAGAGAGAGAGAGAGAGAGAGAGAGAGAGAGAGAGAGTTGGAGAGTCGGATGGGTGGGGATGTGGGGAGCATCTGGGAGGAGTTGGGAAAGGGCAAACTGTGATTAGAACATATTGTATAAAAATAATTTTCAACAACAACAACAAAAGAAAACCTTAGCAGTGACTGTGCTTGAGCCGTGTTGTTGCACTTGAGCCATGTGGACACTGCCCACCCTGCTTCACTTGCTTAGCAGCGCTGTATGTAACAGATTAAACTGACCTGATGTACACAGCTTGGGATATTCACCACACACTCACTTATTTTACATTTATTACGTGATTAAAAATCTGTTAGAGGTGTAATGGTTCACAGAAGAGTTACAGGTCCTCCTGCCATTGGCTCCTCTGTTTAGAAAGGAGTGATTATACAAAAATCTATGAAACAACTTTGGAAACAAATCCAATATTAGCAACTGTCAAAAATACATCTCTTAACTGATTAATATTTTCCTATGGGAATTGTTAAAAAGAAATACTTATCCATAAATGTGTTTATTATGTATTTATAAGGCCAGAAACATTTTAGCAACTTAAATAATGTGTGCTTTTATGGTTAAGAAAATTACAGTATTTTTATTGGTTGAACATAACACATACATTAAAACTATAATTATGGCCAGGTAAAGTGGTGCACTCCTTTAATCCCAGCATTTGGGAGGCAGAAGCAGGTTGATGTTTGAGAGTTTGAGGCTAGTCTAGTCTACACAGCTAGTTTCAGACCATCCAGAGATACACTAAGACCCAGTCACACACACACAAAAGATGATTATATTGTCTTTGTATTATCATGGAAACACAAACACACACACACACACACACACAGAGCATAAAAAGTTGTGTGAAGTATTCTAATTCTGAAAAAAAAATAAGCAAATGAGAAAACTTGGAAAAATTTTGACTGACAATTTTGCTAATGTCCTGATACTACTTTGAACAATCCTTTTATGTCTGTTTTCTAAGCACCACATTTCATTTTGATATAGCAAACTATTCTAATATATAACAGTCTTTTGTGTGTTGCTGTGGGGACATAAAATGGTATAACTGCTGTGGAAAGTATGGTGGCTCTTTAAAAAAATTAGTTAGAACTGCCATATAAAACTGAAAGGAGAGATTCACAGAAAGGTCACTTAAGATAGCCCAAAGGTGAAGGAGTTGCTGAACCAAGTGTGGTGTATACACACAGTGGATTCTTAGTCATCTTTAAGGGGGAAGACAACTGTGGTACATACTGCCACATGGATAAGCCTAAAGACACGTCCGTGAAATACTCTACTCCCCATTTATCATACTGGTATAACTACACAAATATGAGTCATCTATAGTAGACAGAGCCATAAAGACAAAAGTAAAATGGCAGATACCTTGGATAGAGGACAGGGAAGCTATTTAAGGGGAACAAGTTTTTGATGTTTTCAGGATAAAATGACTTTAAAGATGGATGATGATGGTGGTTATAAATGAACTGCACATTAATATAGTTTAAAATTGTAAACTCCATGCCCTTTTCACCATAATCTACACAAACAAAGGGGCTACGGTGGGACGATGGGAGAGACATGCAGCTCAGCTGACTGAGTGCTTACTTTGTACTCAGGAGGACCTGGGTTCTATAAACCAGACACACTAGCATACGCTGACTTGTATGTAATCCTAGTACTCAGGGAATAGAGGTGGCTGGAGCACAGGTTCACGGTCACCCTCTCCTAAGGAATTGGAGGCCAGCCTAGGCTACTTGAGGCCCTATCTCAAAATCCATACACACACATTATATAACACATAAATTATATATAATCCTTATAAAAATAAGATAATTTTGATATCATTAATGAAATACTAATAAAATAACTGCTGGAGAGACGGCTCAGAGGTTAAGAGCACTGACTGCACTTCCAGAGGTCCTGAGTTCAATTCCCAGCAACCACATGGTGGCTCACAACCGTCTGTAGTGGGATCTGATGCCCTCTACTGCTGTGTCAACAGTGTACTCACATACATAGAATAAATAAATAAACCTAATTAGATAAATACTTGTTCTATATATTTCATTTCAGTAGTTTTGGAAAGGAATTGGGGAGCAGGGTCTCTTTTTTTCTGTGTTAGAAATAAAAAGAGGTCTAGTTTACAAAATAAGAGTACAGCACAATTAAAAATTGAACCCACAGAGCAGCTTGATAAAGAATCTTAAATGTCACCAAATTATATTCTATATTTAACTGAAACTTGTGATTTAAAAATCTGTACTGCTTGAGTATATATTCTGTGCCTTACTTTTCCTCAGTCCCTAGGCAGGAGCAGAGAGTGTAAATGTGCCATACTTTTCCTAGGTCCCTAGGCAGGAGCAGTGTGTGTAAATGTCAGCAGGTAGCGGTAAGACATGCAGCTGTGAGATTACGGTGAACTTTGAGTGTTCAGTCACAACTCTTTAGACATTTAAAGATGCCTTCGTGAAAGCTGAGAAACTGGAGGTCCAGTAAAGATTGTATAAATTCATAACCGGCCTGTCTATCCCAGGTCCTTGACTTACGTTACAGTGTCGCTTAGATTCTATGCCACGTAACTCTTATTCAGTTGTTTTCCTTACCATGAAGTTATTTTATTAAACATAAAATTCTTGCGTGGTTCTTTTGTCTATGGCTCTGTTTGGGGGATGTTATTTTAATATTCTCGTAAGTTTTCTTTCTCATCCTTTTGACCCTAAGAGAGGTTGTATTTTCTTTACTCTTAAGAAAAACATATTTTATAAATTTGTCTCTCACTCTTAATAATCAATATTCTCAACTTACTATAATTTACTCAGAATAAATTTATAAATTATTCAGAATAAAAGCGATATTGTCCTTCTTACCCCAGACTGAGGTTAGGAAGCACACTAAGCACATTTTTGGTTGCAAATGACAGTAATTTTATTGCCCCAAAGGAACGTGCTGACTGTCTAGTTGAGAAGCCAAAGGACACATCTTAAGATACCACTTGGAGACTCAAGTATTACTGTCAATGATATCACCTTGTTTTCACTGCCTTATCCACTGGCAGGCTTGCCTGCCAGAGGCCCGGGTCACACCTTCCCATTTACCAACTGTCACCAAGGACAGAAACTAAAGAAATCACTCCCTAAGTCTATATCCCAACTGCAGGCTGTGTGCTCACTACTGTGACTGCTTATCCCAAAGATAACTCATAGAACAGCGATAGACTTAAAAAAAAAAAGTCTGAAGAATAAGACTCGGGAAATTAGACACAACAAGAGAAGAGTTCTGCTGTCCACTGAACCAGGGTTTTCTTACAATCAAATGGCGTCTTTATTCAGACTGATAGACCACTACTGCTCCTGTCCAAGCCACCATAACATTTATGCCATTTAGTGGACTGCACAGTTGTCTTCCTAACATTTAATTTCCTTTCTTTTATGAAACTTGCTACCAGCAGAACCTTAGGGAAGGCAGGTTACATTCCGTTAGGGAAGTTGAAAAGTGCAGATGCTTTCCTTAAGCACTGTTAAGGTTCTGGTAGGTGGCCTAAGGTTGGCCATTTTCCTGGGGCTTTCAATGCAGACAGGCTAGGAAGCAGAAATAGTTCCAGTTCCTTCTGATGGAGGCCAGCCCGTACTGTCAGGGTCAGGAGCTCTCATGCAGTACACACCATGTCTGGGATAGCACGAAAGGCACCAGCAACCTAATTAATGAATAACTTAATCTTGGGCTTGTCACTCAGTTCCTCGAGCTCTCAGTCTCAAAGCTAGTTTTTTACTCTTTCTGCTAAGCGAGCTAATATATAAAGAAGTTTTTTCCTTTCAGCCCAACCACTAATTGGTATATAGCTAGTTCTTAGTAATTTTTTGAAGAATAATTATTTCTTCAAGTTGCTAGTGATGGATAAATTAAGATATGATTCACCTTTTTCATGTATTTAAAAGCTTCAAATTCTAGAATTTATTAATCCTTCATGCCCCTTTATAATGATATTAATTTATTAAGGCCATAAAGCATATTAATATATTTAAGAGACATTTTAAAAAATATACAACTTTTTTCAAGTAATGAAAACCATTTGATATTAATACTCCCATGTTCTATATGTAATGTGTGACATCTAGTTTCAAGATTCTATCGCTGTATACTTGTACCTTTGCCATTAATATAGATTGGCATCTTTTTTGAGTGGAAGAGGTTCACCATAATTATGATGATGGTTATAAGGTTGTGAGAATTTACTATAATTATATGAAATATATTATGTTCTCATGTATCCACATAAATGCATATAAATATGTTCAAAAAATACCAGGTGTAGGCTATGTTCCTTCAAAATTCTAATGGTGGCAGCTTAAATACTTTTTGTTGTTACTAATGGCTCAATACCTAAAGTGTCCTTCCAAGGTAAATTAACTAGGGAAATACGCTCGTTCTGACTTGGTTCGTGAATGACTGCATTCATTCTTTTTAGATTTAGCTTCCTATTTGCTGTTCCTCAGCACTCTGTATAGAATTCCAGCTTGCTCTGCTTTTCGCCTATCTTTTAACAGTTTCACATAGATGGTTGGATCAAGTCCATCGCTCCAATTGTATGCAGCTTAAAAAGCTCCGCACGCTTCAGTCTCCCATTGTGTCTGGCTTGCCTGAGTGCTCCGCGCATCGCCATTCACTGGGCTTTCTGTTTGCTAAACCCATTTGTGACCATTCTTTCTGAAAACACTTGTTCATCTGGGATCTCAAATTGACTTCTCCCTATTCTGTGCCCTTAACTAGAAATGCACCATTAATGTTGATTGAGCTATTGCAAAGCGTGAAAGGCGACATGAGACTGGACCGCAGTGTTTGCAAATACCTGTTTGAGGCAAATTGAGAGGAAGAAATGAGAAATAATTGGAAATTTAAAAATTCTCTCTCTCTCTCTCTATATATATCTCAGATTAGTCTTTTTGGTTGTTCATAGAGACAGTTGTAAAATGTTTTGAAGGGAAGAGAGAAAAACACCAAGCTACAAATGCAAACTGAAGAAAGAATGAAACCAAATCAGTAAAATTATCACAAAGTTTCTGGAAAAAAAACCCAACAACCTCGTAATATAGCAAGGAAGACGCAGAGCACAGGCTGTGAATATGAGCTGTGGTGTTTAAATGCCACCAATTTCATTTTTTAAAGTAAAGTACAGCTGTTGCATTTATGATTTACACAATAGTAAGATCACTTTAAAAAAATTACCGGTACTGGTAGGAACTATTTTTATACATTCATAAATTAATTAGAATCATAAAACTAAAAACTAGAAAATATGTAGAATTACAGGTTTATGTTTATACAACTGTAAAATGATACATTTTAGTACTTGTGAAAAACACTTCACAATTGTTTAGAGTCTTCTTTGGTAAAAATGTAATTCATTTAAAAATGTACCAAAATGTGTTATCCTGATGCACTTCTCACTCAGGACCCATGGAAACAGTCCCAGTTACAGCCTGACCAGAAAAGAAAGTGTGTTCTACTGTTCATCCCCCCTCTTCCGTGTAGCTCCCTGTCGCATTGCTGGCCTGCAGTTCTTGGAACCATGTGTGGAACCGGACAATGTTAATTAATGATTCTATAATAATCATTCTAAATATAGAATCAAAAGAGCATAGACTTAAGGTAAAGCCCAATAAAATATATAAGGTAAATAATTTAATTTAAGGTAATTAAGATTTTCAAAGATATTTCTACATTTCATTGACTAGCTTTTTTTTTTAGGTTATTAATTCTTAGTGTCTTTATTAAATCATTAGTTATAAGCAAATGTCATTACAAAAGCAAAATTTTAAGATGAGGTGCATAAGTTGAATATCAGTTGAGGTGCCTTTTGAATAGATAAGTTAAATTAAAGTTAAAAGATTAGTGTTATAGTATAATTAATATTTTTAAAAAAATAAAAATGTGTAGAAACAGACTGCTTTTAGTAAACTAACAATGTGTTTCTGGCTGATCTAGTTCTAAAAAGCAGCTGTGAATTTAAATATCAATTTAGTATTGGTTTTCTTTACAAATACTTTAATAATGGAGCAAAGACTAGAAAGATGAACAGGAAAACAGTTAAGAGCTCCAAGACTGTCTGGAATCTTTAGGGTTTTTTTGCAGAGACAACTTATTCTGATGAAGAAAATTAGTTTCTAATGCATAAACAAGCCAACTTGATTAGATTCCCTTAAAAAACAAGACAATTCAATGTGTGCCTCTACTCACAGAGAACTAAGAATAATTTATTTCCTATTATGTCAGTAATGTTTAATTGAAGCTGTAATTAGGTCTAATATTTTAAAACATTAAATGCTTCTTACAATGTATGATAGCTCGTGGGCAAATAACAACATGCATGTTGCATACATAGGATCACTTTAAAGCTACTCATTATTGCCTATAAATATACATACAGTGTACATGTGTACATACAGGGCATCATGTACATTGTGGACAAAAATATTCACAATCATAGTTAATTCAGTAGAAGAATCTAAGGCTCTAAGAACAGAGTAAGTGATAAGATCCTTACTGAGCAATTACAATTACAGTTAATTGTCATATTAATTATAGATATTAGAAGACTGGCTTCTGTCAGATACTTTCAGTTCAGCATAGCAGGCGCCTGCTCTGTGATTAATGTGTTAATTTCTCACATTCCAGGTTGTTTGTGGAATTGAAAATCAAGTCATAGTGCATTTGATTGGGTGCATGTAAAACACATCTATTACCGTGAACAAAGAAATACTACTTGTATTGTAGAAATTATACTTTTTAGTCTAATCTAAATATATTGGAAGAAAATGAGTTTATAGTCTTTATGTACATTAGCTATATAGTAACCTTACACAAACTGCTGGCTAAGTAGCACATAATTATTAATTGCTAATTCATGTGTATTTGAAAAAGCAATGCATTTGGAGTGGAAAATACCTAGGATTAGATATTATAGAGCATCCTTTTCGTAAGCCACACTTTCTTTAAAGAGACAGTGCATGCCATGCCTACCTTAATAGGATTAGAATAAGTCATTCAAGATGTGTGCCAGGTATAGAGGACATCTAAAATCACTCCTAGAAAACTATCTCTTGCATTCCACGGTATTTTGCTTGTTTTGTTAAATAGGAAGGGGATGAATAACATGGAGCTTTATCTATTCAATAGTCCCAGGGGAGTTCTTCACATCAGTGACATCTGCTGTCATAGCAGAAAAAAGTTATAATCTGCCAAATCATGTTCAGAATCATGCCCTTATTGTTTGCATATAAGAGCACCATGAAAGGCTATTGCTGGATAGTTCTGTGGTTACTGTATTCCGTACGGCATCTAGTAATACCTAAACTAATGTTTATTATTATTCTTTGTGTCACTATCAAATTATGTACTAAAATTACTTTATATTCAAGAAGAAATTCAGTTGTAATAAAAATATTTATAAAATGTCCCCAAATTTAAAAAAAATGAACATAAAAGATAGCATTTATGAAAAATCTATAGAAGAAATCTAAAAAAATCCCAGAATGTTCAATTGGTGTGGTATAATGTTACCTTTTTCTGCTTTATATTTTTCTGTTCTTGAACACTTTTCCCCAGGAAAAACATTACACTTATTTGTTCTAGTATTTTAAAAAGACATTTTATTACAAAAGTTTGATATTCATTTCTATTCATAAAAGGAAGAAAAGAGCACAGAGTCCTAATTTCATAGCAGATGCACGCTGTTGGACACTGCAGTGTGGAAACTGCAGTACAACCCAGACACTTGGGCATCCTGAGAACTGCACAGTTGTTCTCTGAACAAAGCCCTGACTGTAACAGTTATTTAAAACCCACACATTAAGAAATGCAAATCAATCTATAATTAGGTTTGAAATGAAAAATATTACATGATTTAAACTAGAAAAGCCAATATTTAAATAAAGCATTAAAAAGCATTAAGTTCTTGCATACACAATGAAATGATAGTTTCCAAAATACCTTTGGGACTGTTTTCAGGTGGATTATAAGGTTTGAACAGTCAGACCAAGTCCCCTTATGCATATACAAGGGACGCTGTAATGGTATGGAAATTATATGCAACGTGGAGCCAATGATTCGAATATAGGGTATTTTCTAAACTGTGTAGCCCATTTATATCAAAATATGACTAACAGCTTAGCTCTCATTTTTTCTGAGATAGGTCTCTTGTAGCTCAGGTGGCATCACACTCGCTGTTCTTGCCTCTACCTGATAACTGTGAGCCACCATGCAGGACTCATTCAGGGATAGTGACTGAACCCAGGGCTTTCCTCACTCCAGACCAAGCAGGCACTCTTTCCTCACAGCCCTGGTTCATTTAGGCGTCAGTTTAAAGAATAGGGACCAGCCGGGTCCGTAGTTGGGTACACTTAGGAACTCGCATTGATGCCCACTTTTTGCACTGGTCACTAAGCAAGTCTGACGGTTGTCCTGGCTTCTTTTCTCCCACTGCAAAGAATAGCCCTAAAAAGTGACCTGTGGCAAAAGTCACCTAGCAAGATTGGCTTTGCTTTAGCAATAGTTGCGTTGGTCTGCTGGTTCCTGTTCTCAGAGTTAGAGCAGTCTTACTTCCTATACAAACAGCTGTGCCTGGAGTGATAAGATTTTGCAAACAGTTTCAGGCTAACAGAGACATGTTCAAGCTGAGTTTTTACCTTTAATAATTCTAATGAGTAGCTAGTTAACAAACCAAAGTTCTCCCAGGGAAGGCCGCCATGAGTTCTCACAACTGCTTTCGATACCAGAATTTGGATTTCTAGAATTTGTTTCATATCCTTATCACTTTTATCTTCTCAGATTCATATGTATATATGTAACAAGTAGTTCATGACTGTTATAATATAGAAATTGGGGCAAGTGACTAAAGTAACCATAAAATTTCAGATCACTGATTAAGTCAGATTAATCAAGGGAGATTTTCACACAGAGCTGAAATGTCTCAGCTGTGGTAGTGATGTCACTAAGTGCCGTCTGCTGGCTTCTGCATGACTGTTAAGATAAATGGGTGGTGGTTCAGTCTCATTTATTTTTAGGTAGTCACATCTGATTTGATGTTATAAAGTTACTCCCTGGAATTCTGTAAGAAACAAAGTAGGTATGAATCACATAATGACCACTCAATAATTCGGAAACCTGGGAACAACACTGGTAAGTGGCTTCTGTGGTGTATATGCATTCAGTTTCCAAAACACGGTTTCATACGGGTAGAATTTCAGGACTATTTAGGAATTATGCCTAGAGACTCACCAGAACAACTGATTACAGTGAGGGAGTCAGTGCAGCCACTGAGGCTGCATTTAAAGAACTTGGAAGCATATTCTTTTCCTAAAGACAATGGAGCACATTGAAGAGAAATTGTAGCAACATTAGGAATAAGTTAAGATAGTAGGAAAACCAGTCAAAATGGTATATGGTTTAGGCTCTAGTGGTCATTTCAGACCCATAGGCAATTACTATATAGCCTACTCTGAGACATTCTGAATTTCATGTGCTACTGAATCTTATTTGAAAAATTATGTGTATGCTTATTTATTTATTTATTTATTTATATAATTTCACATGGAAATACATGCCATAGATAACACACTTAGAGGATTCTAGCCAGAAATGGTGGTTTTGGTGTGAAAAATATATTGTGTAATTTTCTTCTTTCTTTGTGTGTATAGAAAGAGCCATTTAAATGAATATATTATAAATTTTATTTTAAAAATATAATATGTTGCTTTAAGTTTTTAGGTTTGTGTACACATTCAATCTTCATTAGAGCACATATCAGCAATAAGTTTATATTTCATGTATTTTACCTAGAGATTTTTACTTCGCCAAAGGGTTATAGAGTTCCTCAGCTGAATTTGAATTTATTACAATAAACATCTACATATTCAGCTATGACAGGAATGACTCTCTAATGAGTAATAAATGCAGGTAAGTCATATGTCCCAATGGGGTACTTGGCTAAATCACATTTGGAGGACAACTAATTGTCTAAAATTTATCCAAATTCAATAAAAAGTTTATTTGCCACTAATTGCTGTTGCAGATTTTGGAAAGTTAATATGCTTAAGTATCTTTGTCATAGCACCATTTCCCAGGAGTAGTGTGTGAATAACGGAAGTATTTCTAGCTAATGTAAATGTTTCAGCTATCTTGGTATTTAATATTAGGCCATCATGACTAAAATGGTGTTATCTCCCATTTTTAACACTGTGACATTTTTTACTATTAATAGAAATTGTTTTTTGTCATGGTTAATTTAGAAACAAGCATACAAACAAACAAACAAACAAACAAACGAAGTCCCGAGTGTGGGCATCTCCTGAAAATTCAGGCGTTGAGGCGGTGCACAGTGGAGTAGACTCTAAACGAGCACTAAGAGGTAGGTTCTTGGGGTTGAGATGGGCTCGGGGATGGGTCAACATTGGAGGCAAGGTAAGAGGAAATTTTAAAGGAAGCTTGGAATATTTACAAAATTCTCTGCCTTTACAGTTTCAGTGTTGAATGTATCTGCTGTTGAATACAAGTGAGCTGCACGTCAGGCTGCGTGAGTGTAGAGGGTCGGGAGGAAGCACACGGGGCTGCTCCATCGTTATTCCCGCCTTTTCTCACCAGTGAGTACGTCCTACTTGTGGAACACAGTTCCACTTTAATTGTCATTTTAAACCTTTTTGAATTACTATACAAATCTATGAGGTTCGGCAAAGATTCCGTGTGTGTCTGTGTGTGCGTGTGCGTGTGCATGTGTGTGTGTGTGTGAGAAAGAAAGTCCTATGGTAAGAGCTTTTCCTGGAAAGCAAAGATGTGGCAGTATATGGCAATTTTTATACATGGTCAGCAGATTTGGAGAATTGTTAAGTGGAGAATGTTAACGGCACGCAGACTGCTGTACCTTTCTTCATCTTGATGGATGGTGCATTTGTACAGTTGGGGATGTAATGGTCTAACATGGTAAGAGAGGAGGAGAGAGATTATTCCTTCAAGCTGCCGAAAAGTTATTTCTGAATGGATTCTCCAAGGATTGTGGTTCAGATCCCTCTATTCTTGGTTATTTTTTTTGTCTGAAATTAGGAATTCAGCTAGGTATAAATTATAAAATAATAAGGAGCATTAAGAGTAAACTTAAGTTGCCCTTAAGCTCAATACATTCTATATGGGATTTACAATATGAATTCCAAATTTCAAATAAAAATATAAAATTAGGTTGGGAATGGATATACAGCAAGGCAGGAGGGTGGGAACCACAGCAAACGGCTGCTTCAAAAACACATACAAGCTAGGTGCAGTGGTGCATGCTTTTGATCCCAGTGCTTGGGAGGAAGAGGCAGGCAGCTAGATCTCTGTGAGTTCAAGGACAGCCTGACCTACAGAGTGATTTCCAGGATAGTCAGAGGTATGTAACTAGACACTGCTTCAAAAACCAAACATATTTCCCCACAAAGAAAGACAACAACAACGATAACTCATAGCATTACCATATATTGCTAATACTTAGTATTGCTTACATTTTCACAAACTAATCAATTTGATTCTGTGTAGGTGTTAAAAAAATGCAGATATCCAGATCCATGTGCTGGATAGGAATACACACAAGAAACGACCATACTTTTCAAACTAAATATTCGAGCAGTGTAGTCAGAGAATAGCAAAGTAAGGATTTTTTTTTCTTCAGAAAAGCTAAGGAGCTGCTGACAAGTTGAAGAAATAAACATCTGAGAAGACAGTTACAGAGATGAGAGCAGGGCTGGACTCACGAGAAGACCAAGAGAGAGAAGGAGGAAGACCAAGTCAACACCCCAAAGACAACATGTTACTTTCCAGACCAATTTGACAGATCCAATTTTGTGTACAGTTGAATCTTTTGAATAAAAACATAATAATCCTCACTATTATTAGAAATGTGAGAACTAAGACAAATACCACATTGATAAATTATGCTGAGTCGTGTGTGTGTGTGTGTGTGTAGGAGGGCTAGGCTTGGGTGTGGGGGGGTATAGGCGGTGCATTCCACAATGAGTGTGTGGTGGTCAGAGAACAATGTTTAGGAGTGGTTTCTCCCTCTATCATGTGGGTTCTGGTGAAGGAACTCAGGTCTTCAGGCTTGGCACCAAGCATCTTTACCTGTCGAGCCATCCCAACAACCCCTGGTTTCTTTCAGCAGGCTTTTATTTATGTATTCTTTATGTATCTCCATGGATGATAGCCTCCTACTCTTAGTAGGCTCCTAGACAATTGTATAACTATTGTGATTTAGAACAAAGGGGACGTTAAAAGGAAAGGACAAGGTTCTCTCTCAAGCAGGAACACCATTCCCAGCTGTTCGGAGACAGAGCAAGCAGGGATCTGAAGTTAGGGAGTAGGTATCTTCTAAATTAAATGAACATACTAATTAAAATGAACATACTAAGTGAAATACTTTCCATGTCCTAGTCTTTCAGGATTTCCCATCCCTTAAAGCCCCAGCTCTCAAACTCCTCCCTCAAGCTAGCTTCATAAGTTTATCGTTAATCCCAAGGGAACTGAATTGTCTCTTTGGAAGATACTCTATGTGACTACAAGATTCTGTTATGTGTTATGTTTTCTGATTTCTACTTTTCGCAGAATTCATCACTGAACTTGTCTTGGGAGTTGTTCATTATGACATGCAGAAAATGTAAAAATCTTTGAAAGAAGTCAGGAAATTCTTGTTTACACTGAGAGCAGATCAGTCACAATCCATAAGTGATTCAATAAAATAAAAAAAATACAGTTTTGAAATTGGCATGGCTACAGACAACCTGACAAAATGTATACTGGTATGACGCAAACTAAACCATGCAATCTGAAGTAACAGTAGACATCAAATGAGATTGCTGTTTTAAATGAGGGTTTTTTTCTTTCTTTTTTATTGTTGCTGCTGCTGTTGCTTGTTTGTTTTTTCATTCTCTCTGAAACTCTTTGTAAAAATACCTTCAACTTCAGGAGTTAGGGTGAAGTCAGGTCCCAAGAAATGGCTAAATCCAGCAGGCAGAATAACATTTGTTATTTTAATGGGAGTGGCTTTAACGTGGCAAAATGACCCACCATCCGTAGGAGAGCTGGTAACAGGAACGAACTACACGATAAAATAAAACAGTTAAGAACATCCTACCTCTGAAACTGAAATAAATAGGTTTAGTCCTTATCACAAGCCCCAAGGCACAATAAACTTTACAAAGTACTCTTCCATGCTCGCCTAAGCTCAGGATTGGCACTTCTGCAATGTGGACAGAGCAGAGTCCTGTAGGCCCAGGGCTGACTTCCCTCAGTCTTGTGGTGTGCCTTTTCAGACTACGTTGTACTGGTCGCTAGAAGCCAGAGCCTAATGGTACATTTACTTCCAAAAGCTCTTAGTAGGGAAGGGCAAAACCATGAACATGAGATATTTCCTTTGTAATGGTTCTTTTCCTTTCTTCAAATACTTATTTTTTACTTTGTATGTATAAATGTCTTGCCTGTCTGCATGTATGTGTGTGTATCACATGCATGCCTGGTACCAGCAGAGGTCAGAGATCAGAAAAGAGTTGGGACCCTTTGGAATGAATTATAGTCAATGTAAGCCGCCATGCAGGTGCTGGAAACTGGCCTACCTTCTGTGTAAATGTTTTATTTTCATTAGGACCGTAAGCTTGTTAAATATATGCATTCTGAGCACATGGTACCACTTTGCTGTTTGTCTAAAACAATCAACTTGACCTCAGCAAGCATCATCAAGAATGTAGCTGTCAGTGGGCCCCAAGGTTCTTTAACTAATGCTGTGTAGTCTGTCTCAGGTTGTCCAACAGTTCATTTATGGGAGTTTATTTCTGTCACTAATATAGTATGTGGTTGACTTTTCTCTTAAAGCCGAACCCTGAACACATTCAGGTGGAAATGCTGGGTTGAATTTGCCCTTCTGCTGTTGAAAAGAAACAACTGCAGTGACCAAAATAAAGAAATGTCAATCAAGAAACTTGAAATCTTTCTTAATCTTGTTTCTTCTGAACAGCTAAAAGGAATAATGGCTCAGTTATGTTCCAGCCATGAAAATAAGACTTATTATTAAACCTTAAAATACGCCTTTGTAAAGCAAAGATTTCCAACACTTTACTCACTTTCCTGGGTATAGATGGATCAAAATAATTTTAAATAAGATGTTTGCTTATGTAACAAAAGTAGATAATTAAACTCTTATATAGGGCTATTTAAAAGGCAAGAATAGTTATATTGAATAAATCATTATACTGTTAAAGCAGAATAATGGAAAAATAGGAATTCTTGAGAAAAATGCACAAGTAAACAATAATGAAATGAAATGTTGAAGGTTAGTCTACTTATTTTTGATAAATTAAACCAGTTTAAAATTCATATATAAGAATGGTATTTTAAAGTATTGCAAGTAATTATTTGCTTTAAATTTTAGCAATATTATTTAAAAATAAAACTCATACATTTTAACTAAACAATAGTTCTTCTAAGTGCCTCTACGGACCCTCATATACGGTGTGGTAGGAGCATCTTCCCCAAAGATGTCTAGTAGCCTTGTGTCTACACTTATAAGGACCTTACCTTACATGGCAAAGGAGTTTGCAGGTGTGATGGAAGTATGGACTTTGAAGTGGGGAAATTATTCTGGATTATCTAAAGAGAGGGAGACAGCAGGGTCAGAGTGGGAGCAGTAGCTATGACAGAAGAGGGAGGGGGAGCAGAGAGATGCCACTGCTGGCTGAGAGCCAGGAGCCAAGACAGCCTTGGAAGCTAGAAAGCACACAGTCTGAGCGCCTTTGCAGAGCTTCATGAATTCAGCTCAGTCCATGCTTCCATGTAAGACGCAGTGTCAGACCCCTGCCTTCCAGAACCGTAAGACAATCACCACATGTTCTGTTAAGGTGATGATTTGGGGATAATTTGATGCAAGAGCAACAGAAAACTATTTCATGGAGCATGTTTTTTTTTTTTTTCCCCCATTAAGTTGACTAAAGATCAAGAAAGGGAAAGAAGCCTTAACCACAGAACTAAATTGCACCTGACTTGTTCTTTTTGGAAAGAATGACAAGTACTTCAGTATATGGTATTAGACACTACTCTTAGCTATATCAGTGGTTAGAACTCAAAGCTACAACTTAATTTTTTAAACCTATAGATCAGTCTGTTTTTTTTTTGTTTAAACTAACTTTTATTAACATTGAACAACTATAAGTTGTAAGGTCTCTATAGATACTTTAACTTATTCTAGACATGCATTTAATTAAAAACATGTCAAGATTAATTTTTAAAACGAAAGTTAGAGAGTCAAGGAATCATTTAAAAATTTTAAGTAGAGATGAAATTCTATCTCAGTGTAGGACACTTGCCCAGTGTAATCTGTTTGTCCCCTAGCACCACTAAAAAGGATAAAAAAATACAAATACATATTTATCTTTTGACAACACTTTTCAAATTGCATAGGTTTGCTGAAGAAGAAATCCCCCGCCTTTTTGAGGCAAGCTCTCAGGTAGCCCTTGGCAAGGATGACTTTGAACTTCTGATCTTCCTGTCTCCCAAGTGTTGTGGTTACAGGTGTGCACACCATCTTGTCTGCTCAAGGCCATTTTCTAAGCAAGGGTCTTTGGCCGATATTTTATCTGATTAACCTTTAAGATTTTACATGTCATTTCTTCTTCTGGTTTCATTAAAACAGCATAAACTTTTAAAGATATGAAGAAGATTTAGAGGCAATAAGTTGTCTAGGTTTAAAAGTTAGTTCTCTCTAAATCTGTGTCTTTTCTCCTGCATTTATAGTTCTTTTTTAAAAATCCCACATAGCTGGGCGGTGGTGGCGCACGCCTTTAATCCCAGCACTTGGGAGGCAGAGGCAGGTGGATTTCTGAGTTCGAGAGTTCGAGGCTAGCCTGGTCTACAGAGTGAGTTCCAGGACAGCCAGGACTACACAGAGAAACCCTGTCTCAAAACAAACAAACAAACAAACAAAAAAACAAAAAAAGAAAAAAGAAAGAAAAAGAAAAACCAAAAAAGGAAAAAAGACTAAAGTTAAAAATCCCACATCTAGTTTGACATTGTATGTGACTATTCTTTCTCCAGACTTCCCAAAGTATTGAATCAGATTTTACACTAACACAGAACTCCTAACTTATAATTTGAACTCACATTTCATCTGTTGACTTAGTATAAAACCACACAGTAGGTTTTTTTCTATGTGTACATGACACAAAGCCATCTCTCCATGAGTATGTGACTCTTGCTAAAGGAAGAAGTAAGCTAGAAGAGTTGACAGGATTAGAAGCACATTTTTAAATGAAGGGCTGAGAGGAGCCATCCATCAGCATGTATTAATCCTGGGATGGAGTGAAAGTCTAGTAGGAAGGCATCTTTCTGGAGCCACCTCACTTGTTTCTTCCTCTAGAGCCTTTGCGACTCTGGCTGTCCTGCAACTTGTTCTGTAGACCAGGCTGGCCTCAAACTCAGCAATCTGCCTGCCTCTGCCTTCCGAGTGAAGATTCTGTTCTTAATGTAACCTTGAATCCTTGACTCTAATGTCCTTGGATTTTTGCTTTTAGTTATGTCAAAGGTTCAGTGACAGATCCCCTCTGCACCTGCTCAAGGTTGTTGTACCATCTCTTGGATTACTCTAAAAGTTTCAGCTGGCTTCCCGTTATATAAACTTTCTTCAAACTTTGCAAAAGCTCAACTCTAATAATTCTACATTTCTGTTAAAAAAAAAGAAAATAAAAACATAGTCATTTCATGTTAAATACAGTATTTAGCGGATGATAAGAACAAATAAAAGCGACTAGTGATAAAATCCCTAAAGGCTTGTTTCTATTGTTTCCTCACTCTAGAATTTCACTTCTATCATGGTCAGGTACATTTTAGGGCTCATGGATAAAGAGCCCAGTAATCCTGCAGATCTATAATAGCAGCACACATCTCTGTTAGAGGAACTACGCAGTTAGAGAGTTGAGATGAAAAGTTCCCTCTTTACTCTGTGCTTAAATTGAAGCAATGTTATGGTTAGTTTCTATAAACATGGCATGTCCCAGTTTCTTACCTTCTAATGTCTTTTGAAGTACTGAACAATCAAATATTAAATACTTTGCCTTATAACAATGTCTTACTAGGAAAAAGCTTCCACTGGTAGTAGTCATTAAGTAAATACTACGATTCACAGAATCACATGGGCTTAAACGACTTAAGTCAAATTACACAGGATATAATGCTCATTTACAATAATCTACAGTAAAAAGAAAAGTGTAAACAGTATGCTTACCGAACTTTTCTTTGCTTGTAGTTCAGAGAAATGAAACTCAGCTTTTGCCCTATCATCAGAATTGATAGGAATTCCATCCAACATCTGTAAATTAGGCAGGCGGAATATGAGCACATGCCGATGAACCATTTTTCTACAAATCTAAGGAAAGGTAAAAACAATAGGTTATTCCCCAAATCTCTTATATAAAAAGAAAAAAAAACTTCAAAAGAAGGCAGCTTGGGAAAGGACACAAAGATGGTGGACAGTGCTAACAGCTACAAGGAAGGAGCTTCTTCTCAATCTTCTGTAATACCAAATAAAAATAGCAAATATTTTTTAAACTAAGGGTAGCATTCAGAGGTCTAGTCTTTCTCTTTTCTTGTCTCCTTCTCTCCACCCCTCATCTTTTCCTCTTCCCCATGTATCCCAATGTGCTTTGAAAAATAATCCTCTTGCCTCAGCACTGGAACGCAGATGCATGCCACCACCACACTCAGACTCTCATCCCTCTGAAGTCCTTAGCACTGACCACTAGCTAGCACAATCTCAACTCACAGACAGAATTATATGAAACGTCATTTCTATGTAATTGGTTTATGTGAGATTTCCAAAAAGGCCCCATTTCACATAATTCAACATCTTCTAGTCTGTATGATCCATCTCTTCATAGTGTTAACCTGCTCTAAAAAATTGCATATGTCCTTAAAAAGGTACATAGAAAAACTTAAGTAAAGTGGTCTCAGGGTGTTTACTTTTAGAAGGTTCTGCTTGCAAGGATGGCTCTTTCCTGGTGTTTGGTACTTGGACTTGGGAATGTTCTGATCATTCCTTGGTTAATAAGGATGATTGACTATGTCTTGATAATTCCTAAAAACAGTAGGATTTATACTCAACCTCTTTTCCATCTGAAAAGTTTCAATTCTTGATTGGAAAGGGTACCTATATGATTAACTTCAATTATGAAATGCTAAGTCTCTAAGGAGCTCCCTTGAATAAAAACAACACACACGACATGCCACTTCTGTGGCTAAATGAAGAGTGTGTTCTGTGTCCCTGCCATGGGAGAGGAAGCATAAGGAATTATACATACAGACTCCTTCAGACTCTACCTTTCTCTTCCTCATATCCTGTGAGTTTGTGTCCTTACTATGGCATTGCAATTGATCTTAGTTGTGTATCCTTACTATCTTAGCCACAAGGAAATCTCTGAGGTAGTGGTAATCTTGAGGGCTCCTAATATAGAACGTATACAGCACTATCTGTAACAGGAAACAACAATAAACTCTTGGAGATGAATGATAAGCAGGGTGGGGTGGCTCATGCCTATTATCCTGGCACTCTAGAGGTTAGAGCAAGAAGCTATCCATGAATTACAAGTCAACCTGGCTTATATAGTGAATTCTAGAGAAGCTGAAATTAAAAACAAAACAATAAAAAAGAAAGAAAGGAAGGAAGAAAACAATGAACAAACTGCTTGAAATGAATGTGGTAGGGGCGTGTCCAGTGATGGAGAAAGAACTCTAACACATATAGCAGCCAAACAAATCGCTGACCACCTTCTAGGTTACAAAATACTTTCCCTAAATACCAAAGAGCAGAGAGCTTGCTTCCTCTGATTGAAAAGCTCCAACACTGGAGGAAAACGATGACGATACGAAATACACCATAGATTAAAAAGAATTAAAACATGTGCACAGTCCTCAGCAAATAAAAACTTTCTGAAGAGTATAAGACTTTCAGATATGAAAACCAGTAAAGGCAATGTATGTAAAAACCTTCAGGACGTTGTTAGAGCAGTACAATGTAACCTAGAACTTGCTGATTTAGAAATATATTAAAACTTAATATTAAGCTAAAATGATTAAGATTAAGAGATATGAAGTTGGAAATCGAACAAAAATATGGCGGGGGGATGAGGAACTGGGGATAGCCACTGGAGGGTCCCAGACACCAGAAAACATGAGGCTTTCAGAGCCCAATGGGGATGATATTAGCCAAAAAGCTCAGAGAAGGGGGAGACAGAACCCGTGGAGACCACACCCTGTAGACAGGCATGGCCCCTGGTCAAGGGATAGGGACACCTACCCATCTCAAAGTTTTTAACCCAGAAATATTCCTGTCCAAAGGAAAAACAGGGATAAAAAAAAATGGAACAGAGACTGAAGGAAGGGCCATCTGGGGACCACCCCACCTGAGGATCCATCCTGTCTGCAGACACCAAACCCGACACTGTGGACGTGGCCAAGAGGAGCTTGCTGACAGGAACCTAGTGTGGCAGTTCCTTGGAATGTCCAGCCAGCAAATGACCAATACAGATGTGGAGCCAACCATCAGACTGAGCTCAGGGAACCTGGTGGGGCAGCTGGCAGAAGGACTGGAGGAGCGGAGGGGGACTGCAACCCCATTGGAAGAACAACATAGGCTGGCCTGACCACCCAGTTCTCCCAGTGACTAGACCACCAACCAAGGAGTGTACTTAGAGGGATCCATGGCTCCAGTTACATATGTAGTATAGGATGGTCTTGCCTGACAGCAATGGGAGGGGAGGCCCTTGATTTGGTACCTCAGAGTAGGGGGACGCTGGAGCAGTGGGGTGGGAGAGTGTGGGTGGGTGGGTAGGGGAACACTCTCATACAGGCAAAGGGGAGGGCAGATGTGGAATGGGGGGGCTGGTGGAGGGGTAACTGGGAAGTAGGATATCATGGGTTAGGGGGTTGGTGGAGGGATAACCAGGAAGTGGGTTATCATTTGAGATGTAAATGAATGGAATAATTAATTTTAAAAAAAGATATATGAAGTTAAAATATTCCTTGAAAAATTTCAAGAAACTAAAAGAAGGAGATGACAAAGAATAGATGTTGGTGAAAGAGAAAGCAATAATACCCTTGGTAAAGAAACACATTGTACTCTGAAGAGGCACTGTGTTCTGCAGAGGCACTGTGAACAAGGCTTGTGTAAGATTTATCAAGAATAAAATTCAGAAGCAAAACTTGATGATCTTAGGCAGAGGGACAACAAAATAGATACAGTGGAATTGGGAAAGAATATCCTGAGATTTCTATGATAGCAATGCATTAAGAGCTTAGATTAAAGAACAAGACATAGGAAAAAATTAACTTCTCAAAATGAGCTTCTAAGGAAGTAGAAAATAAGATGGGATTTATACTCATGAAGGAATTCGAGCCAGCAAGTTAAAGTGCAGCTTATAAAATAAGGCCAAGGGGTTTTAGAGATAAGGTCTAGCTGGTTTTCAAGGACCATGAATCTTCATATGACTCCGTAGACTAGGAATAGGAGTGTTATCAAAGTAATCTTATAAAGCAAAAGACGTTGTGCCAAATTTAAAGGTAGTGTATGAAAAGATAGAATTACAGTTTTTTATCTGCATAGATAATATTAATAGGTAATATTAATAATTAATATTAATTATCATTAAATATCAGATTGAATTCAGTAAAATATAAAACATAAATAATATCCTCACCAGGAATTTAAAGATATTTTACTCTACAAAGTCTGTGAATGTGATTTACCACATCAGCAAATTAAAAAGAAAACTATATATATCCATCAGTCAACACAGAGTACCCACACATTTGAATAACTGTATACTTCATGTAGTCGTGAATACACCTTTATTTATCACTGTTTATGGAAAATTATTAAATTTTTCTTACTTTTTGAAATGTACACTAACCAGCCGTTGTCTATGATTACCACCGTATTGAATAGCTCCCCACAGCTTCTTGCTCTTGTCACTTAGAACCCACTGACAACATTCATAACTCAAGAAAATTCAAAAATTTTGATTATAATACATAAAGGATATTAGTACTTATGAATACTAAAGATGAATACTGAAAGTTAGAGAGGACTGTTCTTCTTGGTGGAAGACCCAAACTACTACCACCTAGCACTATGGTGGCCCCAACTTCTTTGGCCCTCTCCCCTCTCCCCTAGGACAAACGCACATATGCATGGCTTCTGTCATCCTTCCTGGAAAGATACCTCTCATCTTCACTGGGAGAGTGTTCAACTCCTCCCATACAGAGAGATTCTCATCAGGAGTTTTCTGGTCTGTTGGAATCAGATTGCATACTTGTGTAATTTACCATCATCCTTATTTGGCATTTTCAAGGTAGGCATTGGCCTGACCTGATCACTGTCATCTTGTATTGTAATCCCTGCAATGGTTCTGAGCAGCCCTGACCTGTTTGCCCACACCCCCACAAAGTTTCCCAGTACTATAAATAAACAAAACCATTAGAGCAATGTGTGAAGCTTTCTAACTGGGTCTGGATGCCACCACCACTAGGCATGTACCTGACCAACCCTTTGATATTAGGTTGAAATCAACTGCTCTGGCTTAGATGAAATGTCCTGCTATCACTTAAGTGCCTCTCTCTCTGATTGTCTTGTGGCACTTGACTTGCTTCTGGGAATCCTGGACCTGCTTCACGGCCTTTTCAGTCTTACATCTTCTGCTGTCAGTTCTTACGCTGGACATTCCTGAACCCTCAGCACACTGGCCAGAAGGCCATCTCTCCTTTGCCATGTTTTTCAGCTTGCTTACATGTTAAACATGCAAGACTCCAATAAGAAAAGTAACAGATGTCTCTCAAGTTAACTTAAATATATTCTAATTAAAACATCAACAAGATTCTTCTTCAACTTAATTTGCTTCCGAAAGCTCACAGAAAAGTATGATGTGCTAAGAATAGCAAAGACAGAAAAGAAAGTGAAGGATCTAAGGAGGAAGAAGAGATGGAAGAGGAGGGTAAGGAGAAACACTCTGATGAGAATTAAGACAATATAAAACATTACACATTAACACACTATAATATTATTGGCACAGCAACGGGCAGGTAAGACAAAGGGTGCAGTGCAGAATGGGAAAGACACACGCTTACATCTGGTGGAGCTGGTTTGCAATACAGTTATGTGGAGGCAAAACTAAGCCAAAAATTGTGCTGGGTCAGCTAATTGTGTTTGAGAAATAGAAAGATCAAATCACTTCCTCATATCATATAAGATAAATTGCATATGACTGTTGGGAAATTAATAAGTTATTAAGGTAAATAAATACTTACTGGATTCCCATAGACAGTAAGCTCTCTGAGAGAAGGAATAACATCAAGTTTTTCCAGTTCTGTGATATCCTATGTAAAAGGTAATGAATTATATTTGGTTAGCTTACATCTCCTAATATAAACTACTCTGAAGTCATTTTACACAAGTTTCAGATTTCAGGTAGCTCATACTTGGATCCTCTGATGTGAACGTGGGTTAGGACTAGACTCCTAATACCTGACTCGCAAAGACAACACTGCAACACGGGGAATGAGCAGAACTTGAAAGGTAGCTGCGAACTTTTTCTAGGAAGAATTTTGAGCCATCCTAGATGACGACCTTAGTAACAGAAGAACATGCAATATTGACTACATTCTGATACACTATCTGTGAAGGATGAAAACTATTTCTCTGGTTAAATGCTTGCCCTTCACACTGCATAGGACTATTTATTATTATCCATGTAACATCAGTGTAAGCTTGCAATGTTGTAGTTTTTACAGATTTCAAAAAGATTTATTTTTATTTAATGGGTATGTGTTTTGCCTTCATTGTATGTTCAGATGTTTAAATCTGAATGTCAGACAGAAGGACCACCTAGCCACAGGGATCAAATGGGACCATGAAGCTGAAGTCTTCTTTTGTGTTGTGATGATTCTTAGAAACAAGGCAACAGACCATATTTTTCTCAGTTGACATTACTCGGCATATTGGGGAAGTTGAAAGCTCCTCACCATAGCCTGCAAATCAGTGAGAGACCACATCTACCCTTAACTCAAGGACTAGTGTTTTGCTAATTTTTAATAGAGATTTCTTTTGTCCTACCATTCCTGGCTAACCTAGAGATTGTGTCCTTAGTGCTCACTTGTAGAAATAATCCTGATAATCAGATTGCTTAAGTTGCTATGAATTCAGAGAACAAAAACCTCCCCAAAGAAACTTTGAATGGATAGCCAGGTTTTGAAAGAAAATGGTTTTTCGAAGAATTCAGCTAGGTTTCCAACCCAAGCTCACTCCCCAGAGTTTATTTTTCTTTCCAGTTAACTGTCTATGGTCACACCAACAATCAAAACAACATAATAACATCAGTCATAAGTGTAAGTTCAGATGTGAAAAAATCCACCTGAATTCAATGGAGAAAACTATTTCGACGATAAAAATAAAAGGCTAAAATAATTCACCAATAAAACTCAGTGGTTCTTTCAATGATGTGTGTATAATCTTCTGATTTGTCACACAGTGTACTATATGGCTGATTTAAATTTTGACAGTAAACCCCACTAAGCATGATTCTGTTCAAGTTGCTGAGGAGGGGGCTATCATACAAAGCTGATCTTCTGTCTCTTCCATCCCTTATGAAGAATAGGGCATCAACAAGTGAGCAAGAACATCCTGGGGAAAAGCTGGCTACCTGGTCTAAGCTCCTTTGAGTATGCTGCCAACTGAGTGTCCTGGCAGACAGCAATGACATTTTCCAGGAGGGTCCTTACCCATGGCATTCTCCTAACAGATCTCTCTGGACAAAAACTGTTTACAGTCAATTAACCTGGAATCTATGGAATTACAAAGCTTCTAATAAAATGGAACAGAAACTTAAGTATAAATGGAAATGTTTCATGAAACACTCCCCTACTCTGAGACCACTCTACAAAATCTTTTTTGGAGACTGCGCCTTTTATCCTGAACTAGATAGCTTATGTGGTATGTGAAGAAAATAACTAAGGAACCAATAGAATGTCCAAGGTCTCAAGTATTAATTACTGGACTGATAAGTAAAACCTGATACTAGATAAGGTCATTGACAGATATGTGGAGGTCTCATTTGTTTTTACTGAGCTTGTTTAAGCTTAGTCTTTGGGCATGCTGGGCATGCGCTCTACCATGGACCTGCTGCTCCCAGCTCGGAATCTCATTTGTTAAGGTCACTTGCTGTTGCCAGAAATATTTACCATAGAATATCAATTTTTCCAAATTTTTATTTCTTCTGAATAAAGTTTTGATAAGATCACTGACAATTTGGTCTGGCTTTCCTCAGATTGGTGTTTGAATCTGGATTAATCAGGTGAATGCTATTCTTCACAATAAGATATTTCCTACTTGCTACATTAAAAGTGACATTTCTCATGATTTCCTTCTAACCTTGGAAAGAACTCTCATATTATCCCAGAAAGGCTTTACAAACAAACAGAGCCTCAGACGAGTATTTGTCAAGTGTCTAGTGTACCTTGTGCTATACCAATATAAACACAGGCGAGATGGACACAGGACTTGTTTTTTCAAGGGGAGTGTGCAGCCTAGTCTGTCTTTGAAGCTGCCTTAGAAGTATGGGGAGCAGAAACAACACTAACAAAAATGCTGATACAAACACAAGCTCTATTACGTTGTATCAACTCTTGAACCTGTATAGGACCTCAGGAGATCATCTAAGAAGGTCTGGGAACCCTAACAGACATGCCTGTGACATGCCCGATTGATAGAGAACCCATGAACGCAATGCTCTAATTGGTGTATTTGGGGACTTTATCTAGATCACAGAGGATTTCAAATGTATAGACCTCAAAATGACAGCACCCCCAAATAATGTTACCTGGATTTTGTTATATCCTAGGTAGAGTTTCTCCAGTTTGACCAAAGACTGCAGCTTGCTCAGCTCTCGCAGCCTGTTTTCCTCTAGATGAAGAGTCAGCAGGGAACTTGGCTTGGCAAAGGCGGTGTCATTAAACGCCCGGATGCGGTTATGGTCGACGACCAGCTCCTGGAGGACGATCAGGTTGTCCAGCCCTTCGACCTGACTGATCTCATTTCCTAAAGAGTATAACATGCCACGTGAGCCCCAATTTCCAGAATTAAAGTTTATCTACCCACCTTAATTTAAATATTCACCAAATGACTTTTAAAGCTAAAAATGACATTTATTTTTATGTCTCAACTGTAACACAAACTGATCTTTCCCTAACCCCCAGTGAGGAACCTCTTCACAAATAACTTTATCTCGCCTTAGCAACCTCCCTTGTCAACCTGTTAATTCAGTTACAAAATAATCTTGGACTACTTTTCCTGTCTTTTCAATCTATCTAACTTGTGACTCAGTCCTAATAGTCCTTCCTTTAGACCTGTCACTTCTATCAATGTCACTGTGGGCCAGGCCACTATTAGTATATTTTAAAACATGGCATATAATATATAATGTATGATACATATACTATAGAATATGTTCATATATGATTAATACACATTATTTTGGAAAAAATGATATGCTTTAGATTACCTGTTTACCATTATACACCAGTGCAGACTTGGGTACACTATTTAGCCACACTGAACCTCAATTATTTTTTCTTCCCTACCCCCAAGGTGTCCAACAGCAGGACAATGGCTAGGAAAATGTGATGGCTAAACATAAAATGGATGTCTCAGTCATAAAGAAGAACAAGATTATATTCTTTGCAAGACACACATGCTACTGGAGACACTTACATTAAGCAAATTAAAGTAGTCTCAGAAAAACAAACTTCATATGTGGAAGTGAAGCAAAGAGAGCAGAGGGACTGACTAGTGGGACAGAAGGAGGTAACAAGGGACACAGAGAACGCACTCAACATTATACACATGTACGGAAATGTCTCTACATAATAATTCCAGGTACAATGAGTATATAAAGTCAATTATTCTTTAAAAAGTTATTTAATAATCTACAACTAAAGAAAAAACTTGTGATTATTAAATTTTTCTTGCCAGTGATCAATGATGCTTATCCATGCTTATCAAAGCCATGCGTCTACTCACCCTGGAGAAAGAGGAACTTTAAGTTTCTCAGTCTGTTAAGTTGGAGGTGGACTAAGTTACAAATTCCATTATATCCCAAATGAAGAACCTCTAAACTTTGCATTATTGGAGGCAAGTTCTCATTGCTTACTGAATCTCTGAAACACACAAGTAAGTTTGAAGTCATAAACTTGATTTAAAAGCAACTTTATCATAAAAGGCAGCCTGAGGTGTATCTGCTATAAAGTAAAAGTAAGATAAAAATGTATATGAGTTTTTGATATATGATAGTTGAGTGGTACTTAAATAATAATAATAATAATGATAATAAACTTTTATCTCTTAAAAACGCATATATGGATAAATATGGAGAATAAAATCACAATGAAAAGTGAATCAGCAAGAAAAAGAAAAATGTTGTGTTCCACTAGGAGATAAGTTATCTTTGTTCTAAGAGGATGTATGCCTGAATGTATTAAATTCTAACTGATCTACTAGAAAACTAACCTTGCTATTAAATTATTCATCAAAGTCACAAGGTAAAATAATAAATGTGGCCTGAACTTCCAGTGCCAGTAATAAAAACATAAAAATAAAATTAAGAAAACAATTCTTCCACCTTTTATATCAGTGTAAGAGAAGACAACTTCAGAACACTTTAGAATAAATTCCAAACAGAAGTACAAAATTTATGTACAGTTAGCTACTCATGACTGAACGAAGCCAATGGGGTGTCAGCAAGTGAAAAATTATTTTGTGTGTGTGGATTGGAAGTTTGAACACTAAGATGTCAAGTCTTCCAAATCGATGAATAGATTCAATACAGTCTCTATCAAAAGCTCATTAGGACAAAAAGAACTGCCTTAAAATTTTCAAAGAATTCAAAGAACTCTGAAATCCAAAGCAATATTAAAAAAGAGAAATAAGTTAGGTGGCTTATGTTCTCACATTCTATATAGTAAACAGTCACAGCAGGGCAGTGACATTAACTAACAACAAGGAATGAGTCTCAGAACGTAAGCTAAGGGAGAGGAGCCAGGCATAAAATCAAAGTAGGAGCTTGGAGGGAGAGCAAATGTGGGAGGGGCAGCAGGGTATGATAACGGGGGATTGAAGATAACCAAAGGATGTTACATACACATGTGAGATGCCATGATGAAACCCATCATTTTGTACAATTAATAAATGCTAATAAAAATGAAAAAAGTACTTACTATGTAATTCCAATCTTACACAATTCTAGAAAGAGGCAAAATTGCAGAGAAAGAAAGCAGATTAGTGGCTATTGCCGAAGACCTGGATGTGAGGAAAGAGGATTGCCAAGAAGACCGGGGGAGGATCGAGGGGACAGTCACTTCACACTGTGGCTTTAGGTGAGGCACAGCACAGAGTTATAGGGCTGAATATGATGGTCAGAAATCATTAACTATTACACTGATGGTGGTAACTTTGTTATATGCAAACTGCCCCTCAATAAAGATGGTAACAGAAATGCTTTTCATTGAGAATATGAACATGAAAATATTGAGACTTAGTGATGCACACGCACACACACACACACACACACATATCTTTGTCTGTCTGTCTATCCATCTAGCCATCCTTTTTTTCATAAATGTATAGGAAGGCAGGATAGATATGTCTTCATCTTCACAAATTATATCTTTTCCATTAATATAAGAATTGGGTGGGAAACAATGACAAGGACATAGTTCATATTTTTATTTGTGAGGTTTATTTTTGGCATACTGTCCTTTAAATAAAATAATTCTTAAGATCAGTCAAATATGTGCAATATTATGTGTTACTTCTCTGGTTGTTGTTAAGTGTGAAAAATAAGAGATTTGTTAAAAGTACCTATTTAGTTTTGAGGTTCCTTGCTGTCCATAGCCACTTGAGGGCACTTTCTGGTAGAGCAGTTGTCTGCTGCTTAAGTGAGCCTGAGGTTTTAGTCTAGGCATGATTGATTCAATGTGATTATAGTTGAGGCACAAGACCTACAGAAAGAACATCTCATTAATCAAGTGTCCTATGAACTATTCAAATGGTATGACTAATACTTGGGATCGAGAACATAATTAGTAATAATATGTCATTGTGAAAAATAAAACTATCCCAAAGTATTTAAATTTAGCTTCGACTGTATTTTTAATGATCTTATATGTTGGAGACTCACTATAAATAAAATAGCCAAGTCACTGGCCCATTATTCAGTGTTCTCAGTGTGCACTCCTAATTTATCTAGGCCTGATAGCGACGAAATAATGACTTAGCAAGTTGTTTGTTTCTGTGTTTAGATGCCTTTCATTGCTGAGTTGAGGCAAAGAGACTACTTTGAGAACACCTCGTTCTCAATTTCACTTCGTATCTGCTCACTAGAGACAGTGCCTCTCACCCTGTCTCCTCCTGAAGAGGAAGAGCTGCATGTAAGTTAAGGACGTAAGATACATTGACTAAAAATTTTGGAAGGCAAGACTAAGACTTTTAGTGAAGAACAAAATAAAATATAATTTAGGGAATAATTTCGACACCTTAATAAGGAAATACATTTTAATGTAAATGAAGATTAAAACTTGTGCTGATGTCTTTGAGGGCAAATATGGCTCTGCAGCCACGTGCCTTCACGTTGGGCAGGTAGATGAGGCCGCTGAATGAGGTGAGGTTGTTGTTTTGGAGGTTCACGTTGCTCACATTCCTGAAGTGGTCAACAGGAATCAGATCCACAGTCCTGGATTAGAAAGCAAATACAGTCATTATTTCAACGGGACAGAGTGAACTCCTCTACACATGACGCCCAAAGCCATTCAAGAATCTCACTGGACAAAGTACATGCAATGTCAAATACAGGAGATGAATGTTCAGCTAAACATTTGTTTTGTTGCACAGGTATGAAGAAAATGATATAGAATCTGATTGCTTAAAAAAATCATATCTATTACCATTAAACAATTACTGTAGATGACACATACAATAAACATCTCCAATTTATTTACAAATTAGCATACAAGTTCATGAACATGATACAGTAAGACATAAAACAAACAGATCCTAAACTTCCATGGGCACATGTGAAGTAGGCTGTTTCCAAAGTGACAAGAAACGAAAGGAATGGGCAGGAGTGGGGGAGTGGTGAGGGCTTTGACACCAGACTTTTCTGTGCTCTGTGAAAATCTTTCACAGCACTTCTCTTAAACACTCAATTGAGAATGGTAATGGGTCTGTGGGGTCATCGGAGAGGCTCTGGAAAGCGACAAGCCAGACAAGTCTGGAGCCTGGGCATAGCAACTTCACATTTACATCCCACCATGCATCTAAGAATCCCATTAGAATGAATGAGGTACAGTTAAAAGTGTAAACAACTTTTTTTTTTACTAACTTTGATATTCATAATTTTCGTAAAATGCAGTTACACTTTTGCTGTGCCTTAAAAGAACAACAAGAACACACCAAATATAAGTAGTAAACCTAATATGACTAGCTGTAAAAGAAATGAGAGAAACAAACCCAGGTGAAAACCAAAACTTCTTGGTAACTTTTTAACCATAGTTTCTGATAAGAAGAATTATTGCATCATTTCAAAGGGTATTTGAAATAGACTAGTGCAATTATTGGGTGTGTTTGGAAAGGATATCAGAAAACTTGGTAATAACTATATACGTGGTTACAATGGCACATACACACACAACTACATATGTGGTTGCAATGGCACATACACACACAACTACACATGTGGTTACAATGGCACACGCACATAAGGAAGCGGGTGTACCTGATGGATGATGAAGTCCAGTTTAGCTCTTGCATTTGGACAAAGTTTGAGTGTCCTTGTCGTTCTGCAATCATGTCGGAGGTAAGTCGGCCACCAAACAAATCTTTTGCATTCTCAGTCTCTGATGGTTCCTATGAGGACATTTAGAAAGTGATGACATCTCTGACAGATGACCACACCTCTGGCTACAGGTGTAAATGAAATAGACACACTTCTCTTTATTCCTTCCAGCACAAACAGCTACTCCCAGCCCCTTGCACATTGGGTAGGTCAAACAACACAAGATGGTACCAGGGCTTTAGAAACTTTGTGACCTGAGGAATGATACCCATGATTTTATTTTTGCCTCATCTAAGCTAGATTGGGTTCTGGGAAGCCAGAAAACCCCACCATGATTCAACTGCCTCCAGTCAGCAGAGAAGCACAGAAGAAACCTAGCTAGATAATAACTGTTAACCTTTGAGATAATAATAGGCCTGTTCTATCTAAGCAACAGAAAGTAAAATTTGGCCTCACCACCAAGTGCAGAATGGGCTACTTAATATTGCCAGCCTACAGCAAGACTCTTCTTAGCTTTCTCCTATTGGAGAGACTGAACTTATATTCCTTCCCAGAATAGCGCTACCTTGAAAAGTAACAATCCCAAACCAAACCAACTGTCACAAAGTGTTTGTTACTGAACATCAATGATGGTGTGGGGGTGTTGCCACTTCTCTGTACCATAACAAGGGATCTGTTGTGTATTAATGATGGACTCTTGTCTGTCTCTCTCTTGGCCGGGATGAATCAGTGGAGGCCCATAGGGGACATGACAAGAAGTCTCTCCTGGCCACACACCATCAGTGAAGGTGTGTTGGGAAGCATGAACTCCTACCCTGGCCTTGGCCTTAAGGAACTACACACACTTCAGGCTTACAGCAACACACTGGTGCCCAGAATTTCTCACTGGTGCATATTGGAGCACAGTCAAAAGAACGCAGACATATGGTGGACAGTGCCTTGAGGAACTGTGAGAGAGACTCCAGGACAAAATGGCAGAGGGCCTCTTACCTCAGGTGCATTTTGTTCCCTGGGTTATTTTTGAACACGAATTCTTGCCTCCTGTGACAAATATTTGCATTCACTATATAAGACATGTTTATTCTTATTGGATGTCGGAACACAGCTGTAGAACCTAATGCAGTCAGTGTACCCTGAATCTGGATATGGTCTTCTGCCTTGCTTTCATTCTTTCTAAGATATAATATACAGCACATGCCAGGCAATTGTGTTTAAATTGTCTGTCCGAAGCAAGTTCTGGGAAAGGGCTGCTCTGTTAATATTTAGTTTGTGCTTACTGATGCTTATTTGCATGTTTTTCTGATCTCAAATGATCTTCCTTGGATGATTGCTTTCTCTGTTACATTTGTGTATAAAACACACTGAAACTGCAGTAAGGGTGTCCACAGCATCAGACTGTAGCCTGCCCCCTCTTTCAGCTCCTCAGGTCCCAGGTCTCACACAGAGCCACATAGGTTGGAGAACGTTGACAGCAGGGAAGGGCTGCTGAGAAAGGTCGCCTCTGCTCTGCAACAAACCCAAAACTCTCCAGGGAGAGATGTAGCAGAATTTTCCCCTAATTGATTATAATAATAAATACAAGAAGCCAATCACTGGGCGAGAAGGAGGCAGGACTTCCGGGTCCGAGAGAGGAAAAGGGAAGGCAGGGAGAGGAAACTTGCTTTTGGACCACGGGAGCAAGGCAGACGCAATGTAGGCCAGTGGCTGTTAGTTCAGATCCACCAGGTTCTGCCACCAGAAAATTTCTAACGTAGAGTAGTTGATAAATGTAAGATAATATGTTTTGCGCCCAGCGATTGTGTTATCTGTCGACTCTAAACTAAGATTGTTAGGCGTTTTCCTTCTCGAGGTGACTCAACTGAGCTCCAGGGAAAGGTAATTGCAACAGAGCTTGGGTTTGCAAGAGTGCACCCCAGCTAGCCGAGGAAATTTGAGAGTGTTGAGCTGGTTTGGCAACAGACACTGGGCGAAGAGTTGGGTTGGAACTCTAGAGCAATAGCGCTAGTCTTGGTGGGACAAGCTTTAACAAAAGGAAAGCATGCAGTCTTAGGATTGGTACCTGGCTGGGAACAGACGGAGATCACCGGCCAGTGCCTAGCTGGTGATAGTGTAGATTTATGTTTTTAATATTACACGTGACAGAAAAGTAGAAAAGTCATCATGTTAAAAACTAAGAAAAAGCTCAGGGTGAAGAGGCAATCATGAAATGGCAAAGACGTGAGTAATTACTAACGATCAGGTCTCACAAAACACGTCAGCAATTATGAATGTACTTGAATCAAATGAAAACTCTGACTACCAGCAAGGGAGTAAAACCACAAGAAAGAGATAGATATGTGGCAGGATTTTCCCTGTCAAATTACATTAAAATATTAGTGCACCAGGAGCCCTGTGATTGGACAGGGAAAAGGGAGGCGGAGCTAAAAGTTGGAGAGAGAGGGGGGAGGGGGAGAGGGAGAAGGAGAGAGGGAGGGAGAGAGGGAAGGAAGGAGGGAGGGGTGGAGGGAGAGAGAGGGAGCCTCTCAGGTGAGAGGGGAGAAGCATCAAGATGGAGGACAGACAGGCAGATTCTGAACCAACGTGGCTTTAAATATCCACAGGTAGATATAATAAAACGTAGGGATGAAATAATTGAGGCGACTTGTCTATCAAGCTGGCCAGCTTGTATCATTATCAATTGGCTCTGAAACTATTGTGTGGGCATCTTATGAATTGAGAATTTATTGATATATAAATCTGACTGATTATAAGCTTCAAGAGTTTGGATTTTACTGGGTTACTGTGTATTGTGATATCTATCCACGAGGTGGGTGGTCGCTGTATGGGGCTAGCCGGGGAGGCAGCAAAGTTGGCAGGCGGTGGAAAGATTTTGGAGCTCTGAGTCAGAGTCTCCACGACATAAGAACAGGCTGGCCATTGCCGCCAGTGCATAGCCAGCAAGCCCACTGGGTAGAGTAGCTAATCAAGCGTGGGAACTTGGCGGATTCTTTTTTTTTTTTTTTTAAATATTTCCCGCAACATAGATGCTATGAAAAGATTTAATTCTGAAAAATAATATAACCAGGCAGTTATCCCAAGGGCATAAGTGATTTTTCAGTTGGTATTAGATAAAACTGATAAGTCATTTGATCAACACTTACCCTCCCTTCTTATATTTCTAACTCACAAAGACTTCATATTTGAAATGAAGAAATACACTCTTCAAGCAAAATGATTTTTGCATTTCCTACATTTTCAAAAAAATGTAGGAAGGTGGAACAAAATGAAGTTGCAACTACCTAGAGAGCCCTTTAGTTCTTCATAGACTCTGCCTTCACTTAGTTAACAATCTATAAAGAACTGTCCCACTTGAAACAAGTCGAGTGTCATCTCTCAGTCCTTGTGTGCATCAATGCTTTGAGCTGAACCATTCCTGGTTTATTTACAGCTCAAAAGGCTCCAGGGATATACTACCCTTTACTTCCCTCTGCTCCCACTCCTCACTGCTTTTCTTCCTTCCCTTTTCATTTTAGTTTCCCTAGGCAAAATATTAAAGCCTGTCAGAAGCCATCTAGGAAAGGCTATGGCAAGCAAGTACGTTTTCTAGAGATGGCCCACCATTTTGCATGGCTGCGATGGGTAAGCTCTGAGATTGCAGGGTCCATAGAGACTTCATTCCAGGATTGCTTCTCGCTGCTGATGTGCCTTTCCTATCACTATTACATAGCCTAAGGATTCCTGGGAATCAGCTCACCCTGTTGAGCAGATTTCCTGCAGAGTTCATATGAAGATGAACTTTCATGTAGTAATGCTGTATAGACAATGTGATTTCATAACTCCTTATACTGATTTAAGTGCGAGACCATTATCTGGTGACTAAAGGTCATAAACTAGGGATGGGAAATTTATTATAGGTGTAGGAACAGAAAATAAATAATGGACTAGTTTATACAAGACTTCAAAATAATGATACACAAGGCAGATGATTTTCTCTCGACAAAACCAGGCTAACTTATGACATAAAAATATTGCTTTAAACTTATAATGAACTTATGAATCTAGAAATAGATAATGAATATTTAGACAGGTAATAGTCTTAAATGGAAAGACATGTAAACAGTTCTATTGTAATTCCTTAAGTCTTATTGATCTATGGTATGAACTATTGCCTTAAACTTAGTATGAACTCATAGAATGTAAAAATTCTTAGAAAACCATGAGATCAATTATCCTGGGAAAAGATAAAAACTAAGAACCACAAGAAAATGGTGGTGTAGCCTTCTTCAGCTTCATCCAGTATGTATGTGCCTTTTCTCTCTCTCTCTCTCTCTCTCTCTCTCTCTCTCTCTCTCTCTCTCTCTTTTTCTCTCTCTTCCCCTTCCTTCCCTTTTCATTTCCTTCTTTTCCTTTCCTTTCCTTTTTCCTTTCCTTTCCTCTCTTTTCCTCTTTTCCTCTTTCCTTCTTTTCCTTTTTCCTTTTCCCTTTTTTCCTTTTTCTTTTTTTTCCTTTTTTTCCCTTTTTCCTTTTTCCTTTCCTTTTCTCTTCTCTTCTCTTCTCTTCTCTCAGGCTCATGAAGAGTTAAAGAACTCCAAGCCTCTTGTCTGGCCAGGAAGGGGCCTGAGTCAAAGAGAAAAGAACCAATGTAATTGAGTTTCTTTTCCCCCTGCTGCAGTCATCAGGAGTTAATCGTCAGATGCCAGTGAGTAGCTTTTGGCCACATAAGCGCAGACAGAAGCATCTTTGGCCCTGATGACTGACTCCATACCCCTTTACTGCCTTCCTCAGGAAACTGGGTGCTGGGATAAGCCTCCCAACCCCCAAGCCTTACCCAGACTTCTTTGCATTCTGTACTTTCTTTCTTTAGACATCCTTACAGATGCTTTCAGTTGAACTATCAGCTCTCTTCAAGCTGTTTCTGACTCTTAAAAAGAATGTCAATGAAATTTCCATGTCTAAATTTAGTCTCCTGATTTCAATTGCCTGCTTGATATTTCCAGTCAGGTAATCATGAGATGTCATTTGTCTGACATTAGCCAGATACTCTGCCTTTCTTCTACTTTATTACATCTTGGGGCCTGTTTGTTACAGTAGTCTTGGTGACTATGACTATCAGGTTTCTGTTGATGCTCATTAAAGAAAAGTTATTTTCTCCTACTCAAAAGCATGGAATCAGCTTCTGGCCTGAGCTGAGACCTGACATACCGTTGTTTCCTCTCTTAAGAGTTAATTCACCAGAACCTGTCAATTACCTTTCCAAAGCTTCACCCCTCAGGAAGGTTTATTCACTCAAAGGTGTGCTGAAGCATTGGGAAGAATAATTTTCCCCTTAGTGAGGTAATGTGTTTTTTTCTTCAGCCTATCACCCTCAGTGCGGTCACTCATGGATCCATCACTATGCTGATCTTTTAAGGTCTAGCCACCAGAAAAGTGCAACTTTCTCTTTTTCTTTTCTATCACTTTGGGGTATGTGTGTGTGGATACTAACCCAAGCCTAAGCACATTTTCTCTACCATTCTGGGTCTTCCTAATCCTCCACTGAAGGTGCCTCCTTCTGCCATGGACTTACTTGCTGCCGTGTGACTGGCTGCTGAGCTCTCTTGCTGAACATGCTGACCTAACTCGAGGCAAGGCTTTATCTCTTCTTCTTTTCCACATACTTGTCCCAATGGCCACCATGATTTATAACTTGCTTGCCCTGTTATTTTCTCCTAAACATTAATAAAATTGACCTTAAGCTTCCTAGTGGAGTATCTTTTAAAATTCTTTTATGAAGGCTAAGAATCCAAAGAGATAAATCCAACTACCCCCTTAACACTTCTACTATAGTTGCAAACTTTGTAGCTGTTAAAATCTGATTCCTTAGCATAACTGTAGCCATTTCTGCTTCATGCCTGCCAGCCAAATCATATTGTTGTAATGCTGACATAGAAAATTCTTTCTGCAGGGTCAAATCGCCCACATATCCTGTTGCATTCTTAGCTTTGTTTTTCTTGGAAATTTCACAACCACAGGCTCCACTTAGGACCAATCAAATTAAAGGTCAGTTAGAACTATTTTGTTTAGCTAGCCAAAACAGCTTGTACCACCCTGAAGCTGCCTATGAGTTCACTGTGTTTTTTGCCTTTATAGACTGGCCCTGAGAAACACTCAAGGTCTTAGTCTTAGCTCCTGAGTCTATGCTATGCCCCGACCCCCCTGATCAATCAAATCAGTCTTAGTGTGTGTGTGTTCAATAAACTATTCTTGTTTGACTGAGACCAGAGTCTGAGTGGTTGGTGTGGTGATTCCTGGACCACAGCAGTAGAAGGTCTCTTTTCATGTTTGCTGTCTATGGCTGATAAATTCTGTCAGTTTCCCCTGTCATTTCTCCTGTACAATACTAACTCAGCCGCACCCTGCTCAGCTCACAAGATTAGTAGAGAACAGGCATATTTAAGGTGGTGTGACTGAAGAGGCCCCATTACTTCTCATAAGTCTCAGTTTTCTGTTTTTATTTATTTGGTGTTTTTGTTTTGTTTTTTTTGTTTTTGTTTTGAGACAGAGTCCCTCTGTATAGCCCTGGCTGTCTTGGAACTTACTTATATAGAACAGCCTGGCCTCGAACTCACAGAGATCTGCCTGCCTCTGCCTCTGCCTCTGCCTCTGCGTGCTAGGATTAAAGGCATGCATCACCATCGCCCAGCCATCATCTTTCTCTTTTTAGTCACCTCCTTCTGGTTCAGTTTCTCATTATTTGTTTCTTGTATATTTTAGTAATTTTCTTTGCTGCTATCTTCTCTACTGCCATAATTACTGCTATTAGACGAGAATTCTTAATACACAGTTCTGGATGTGTAATTACCCTTCTGAAAACTACTCAGCATGTTCCCATTCTCTTTAACCTGACGTCCAACTCTTCAGCCTGGTCTTCTTGTCCCATTATTAAGTCACAGGTCTGTAACATACCCCATCCCACAAAGAACTCAGAGAAACTTACAGAAAACATATAAGAAAACAGTAAAAAGCACAAATAAGAAATAACGAAGAAGATCAAGACTAATGACAAGGTAAATTAAGCTAGGCAGTGGTGGTGCACACCTTTAATCCCAGCATTTGGCAGGAAGAGGGAGGCAGATCTCTTAGTTAGATGCAAACCTAGTCTACAGAAGGAGGTCCAGGAGAGCCAGGGCTGTTACATAGAGAACACTGAGAAACTCTGTCTCAAAAACAAACAAACAAACAAACAAACAAACAACCCAACAAGAACAACATAAATTAAAACAGATAAAAACTAGGGCTATAGACAGAGACAATATAATATCCTGTAGAAGTTCTATTATTGAATCATAAAATTGGCTCTGAGCTTTTGAGATGCTAAAATGAAAAAGGAAATACTTTCACAATATTCCTCATTAGTCTTTCCCCCTACATTTATTTCTAAAAGTATTTTCTCATGACACCTTTCTTTGCTTCACTTCCACATATGAAGTTTGTTTTTCTGAGACTACTTTAATTTGCTTAATGTAAGTGTCTCCAGTAGCATGTGTGTCTTGCAAAGAATATAATCTTGTTCTTCTTTATGACTGAGACATCCATTTTATGTTTAGCAGTTAATAAAAAGGATACGAGCTCCAACATATTTAGAGCAAATGTAATATCAGTTATATAAGACTATGCTTAAAAAAATCTACCCTTAGTGAAGGCTAGTGACTCAATGAACCCAACAGATATACTTCTGGAGAATTTGCATTTATTGGAATAAGATGTTTTATTCAGCGAGACCCTGAAAATGTGTGATTAGTAATCTCTTTAGAGTGTCTCAGAGTATTAAACCACCAGGAGTTGTCTTTCAGTTTTCTAGAAAATATGATGTCCATTTTTGTTTGATGAGAGCTAGATAATATTGCACTAGGAAACTGCATCCTTCATGGGATTGTCTGGCACTTAGCCTGGTACATGGAGTCTGGAAGTCCCCGATGAACTTGCTTGTTATAGAACATGGGTCTTCAGATGAGGATTTTGTGTTCATTCCTAAGCCTTGGGTTTTCCATTTACGATTTTAAGCAATCTTTCCATACTACATTTGTGAGTTCAAATATATCTTCCATAATTGTCAACATTGTATTTCCCCAGGAACGAAGAAACAGTTCTTAAGCCTAAGGAGGGTGATGGTGCTCTGGTGTGTACTTCTACTCTGCCTCATAAAATCATGCCTTGTCGCTGCAGCACTGATTAGAGATTCAACCCAGAACCTCACACATTAGGAAATTATTCATCACTAGGCTTCATCTCCAGCTGCTGCTCTTCACTTAAAAGATTCTTTAAAAAAATGTCTGTGCTATGGTGTGTGTATATGGAGGTCAGGGGACAATCTTAGGCACTGGTCCTTCCTTTTTATCTTGTAGGTCAGTGATGAGTGTACCAGGCTACCTGCCCAAAGCTTCTGAGGATTCTCTCTTGTCTGCTTCCTACCTCACTGTAGAAGCACTAGGGTTACAGGTACAGAAGGCCTTGCCTAGCTTTACATGTGATCCAGAGATCCCAGCCCAGTGCCTCATGCTCGTGCTATGGGTTCCTTACCTGCTGAGCCCACTCTTTAGTTTGGAGGCACCAAATTCACTGAATGATAAGGTAAACACCATCTTTCCTCTTTGCCTCATGTTAGACTATTAAAAATTGGCCAGGTGAGAGAGTTGTAAAATCCAGAACCAAAAAGAGCTTTGGAGAAGTAGATTTTAATAAGCATGGCAGGGTTCAGTATACTACTAGAGATAAATCAATATTCAAAATGCTTATGACCTGTGAGTATGGAAATATATGCACTGTGGATCAAATGCTATGATTCATAAAAACAACTTACAATTGAGATTCCATCCAAGGCCTTCAGTTCTGGAAGATGAAATATTACAAACAATCGGTAGTTTTCTTGGTTCCATATAATAATGTTTCCATACATGTCTAGAATGACCAAGTTGCATAAACCCTAGATAATGAGAATACATTCAATTTATGTTCATATGCAAATCATGCTCCATCAAGTTATTTTTCCAGAGGTTAGACAACCTTGGATGTTAATATTTCAATTATATCATATATATAATTATATCATAGAATTTGAGTGTTTATGGAAAATAAGATAGTTTCAGAAAAACAAATATTTTGTGCTTCCCCTCATATATGGAGCTGGTGGAGAGAAAGGCCATGAGGGTAAAAGGGAATATTATGGGGGGGGAAGAGGAGAAGGAGGTGGAGCAGGAGGTGGGGGCGGTAAAGGGGTATGGATATGATCAAAGCAACTGTATGTGCCGTGAAAATGTCATAATGAAATAAATTACTTTGCACCATTAAGTATGCTGATAAAAATGGACCCCATACTTGTATCAGATGGCTATCATTTGCACATTTACATAAAATGAATGCAAATATATTTCAATAAGCCTTGTTTTTTTATTTTCTTCTTTATAGTTTTAACAAACTCTGTGCAGTGAGCATGGCTCCCATAGCATAGACAGTAAGTGCTATTACAAGCAGAAAGCTGCTAGCCCAGACAGTCACCTTTAAGTTGTAGATCTCTTGGTTCACAGCTATGTAGTTATTGCTTATGTACAACTCGATCAGAGTGAATGTCTTTTGTAAAGCGCTCAGTGATGTGATCCTGTTGTTCTCGAGAGAGAGGGAGTGGAGGTGAAGCATGTTATCAAATGTGTGCTTTTCCAGGCCGGTGAGAAGGTTGTTGTTCATGCTGAGGCGGCTTAATTTAGTCAGCCTGGTGATGCCTAGAAAATCAGCAAAGCCAAGGAGAGACTCAGATGGCAGGTTAGTTTCAAACAGAACAAGCTAGCCACTGTACCGATGCTCCTTGTGTAAATCATTTCTTTCTTTGTGTTTCAGAAGGACAGAGTCATGTGTAGAAAGTTCCACTCATGCATCAAATTTTGATTTTGGATTTCTAAGTAGATTCATTTTTCTTAGGTGTTAAAGAAAGGCATTTTGTAGGTAACAATTTCTCCTTCAAAAATAAAAATATAATAGCTCCTAGGTCTCATTTTAAAACACAAAAGAATAGAAACCAGAGTATAGCACACTGGAAATTATGGAATCAGCCATAGTAATGGCAGCCATTTTTCCCAATTATCACATTACATGCCTAAAATTGTTTTTAGCATGAAGTTAGAAAACTGGCCATTCCCAGCAGAATCTAACACTAATGTTCACAGTGAAGAGGCATAGAGGCAAGAGAGAGCGGTTGAAAGAAGGGACTTTTTTTTTTCTTTTTAAAGACAATATGTAGCTCAGACTGGCCTCAAACTCACAGCACACAGCTCTCCTGTCTCAGACAGCTGAGTGCTGGGGTTACTGATGGAAGTCACCACACACCTGGCTGAAAGAAAGAACTCTGGAGTCACAGTTACTGTCAAATGGGTGACACAGAGCCACAGGTAAATGATACAACTACTCCATTTCCTCATCTATTACAGGGTCGTGTGAAAGCCCACTTCTAAGGGGTTACAGAATCAAGTACAATTGTTTCTAGGAAGGGAGACTATGAGACAGTTTGTTTAGCAGGCCAGAGAAGGTTTCGTTCAGTTTCTTTCCATTAAAGGCATCAAGTGAGGGTAGGGATAGAATCCAAGACAGCTGCAGAATATTTAGTGTGTTTCAGAGCACACTGTGTAAATGTTGGGTTTTAGCTGCAGTAAGCACAAACCAGTGTCATCTGAAGAATCTAGGCTAGCTGCTGCGGGGATGAGCTTCACTCTCTGGTGAAGAATCAATGTTCTGATATTACACTTTAAACAGTCCAAGTGTACTCATGCCATTATGACTGAGACCTTAGTAAAGAAGATTAACTGGTTTGGAAGTGGAGCCATAGAAGACGTCTACAGGATTGTTTTCATTTTCTAATTTCCAGTGAGTATAATTTTCACTTCTGTTAAGGTCTTCACATTTCTAAATATCACCTTAATTCCATATCTTGCAAAACGAAGTGGACTGTTGGCTCTTTCCCACAGAAAGCCTGACCCATCCATTTCTTCAGTGCTACAGTCCTAATGGCCACCTCCCTTCTACCTTGCTACACACTGAGTGTAGTCACTGATGGTAATCCCCTACATTAGAAAGGAGAGAGGCCTGGAGGTTGACAGATGCCGGGGCTCATTGTGCTTAGTGAGCAGTTCATCATCAATCCTGTCCACAGGCATGCAGAAGACTCCGACACAGGCCTGCTGGAAGCTCTCTAGAGCTTCCCTTTTGGGTGCTCGAGTCATGGGGGCTATGGTGTCTTACCTTCTATCTTTGAGATGCAGTTGCCATCTAACGTGAGCTCCTCCAGGTTGATGCAGGACTCGAGGCCTTCCATTTTGGAGAGGTTATTATTGCTGAACGATGCCCATTTCAAATTCTCCAATTTTTCTAGATTTGTGATTTCAAAGAGATGTTGTCCATCTAAATTTAAGGCAGTTATCTATACAATAATTTATATTACATGTTACTTCTGAATCTTGCAAACAAATTCAAAATTATTAGATTTAAAAAGCTAACAAAACAATCCAAATGTGATACATAAATGCTAGAATTCCTTCAGGAACTAATGATACAGAAAAGTCTTAGATTACAATAAAGTTAAAGATCGACAAGACTCTAACAAGGGTGTTTGTAATGTTGTGGGCAAAGTGGCAGGCCAGTTGGGTGTCATTGCAACTACTGGTAAAGAACTGTCTGTCCCTTTGGGGACAGCCTCAGCTGCAGAGCCACTTTTCTTCAGGGCACACTCATTCCCAGCCTGGCTCATTGTTAATGGTGGATATAAAACTGTGGCCATTTCAGCACCACTTGAAACATATTTAAAGTATCACTCTGATACCAAGACTTGGGACTACCATTGAGCCTGCACTACAGCCCAATAACAACCTATATTATATGAGAAAAATGTCACCAAGGTTTCCCGTTTTCAAGGGTTCTATTAGCTTTGTTGGTATCTTTCAAGTTTGCACTAGAAAGGACTCTGATGTGATCAGGTGACCTTATGTGGCAGAAGCCGTCGGGGCTGTGGCCTGTCCCTGTCCCTGGCTGTGGCCTGTCCCTGGCTGAGGCCTGGAGAATTTCCAGATTCTCTTGCAAAAATTTCTGCTCCCTTGCCATCAGGACGCTGGCTTGATCTCTGGCTCTGAGCATTAAGTTGGCTAAACTTAGTATCAAAGTCTACTCTTCAGTTTATATCCTTCACTCTACATCTCCAGTTTATAGACCTTTATTCTAAATCCAGTTCCATTAATAACCGTAGTTGAAGATGAGTCCCTGTGACATCTTTCTAGAACTTGGTCTTATCATTTCATGTTCTCTTAAAAAAAAGTACATTTATTACTTTAAAAATGATAAATTGCCTTGTATGTTTTCTCAACTTTATTGAAGCATAATTTCCCATTTAAAATGATAACTATTTAGCGTATGTTAGTTGATAGCCATGCATTATAAATGAAATGCTGTGATCTCATTTAGATGTTGAGTCTAAGTGGCTAATCTCATGGAGGCCGAGGGAAGATTGGTGCTTTCTGGGGATGGAGATGGAAGGGCAGGGAAGTAGGGTCAAAGGGCACAAAGTTTTAACTTTTCAAGAACGATGAGTTATGAGGGGCTAAAGTATAGTATTATGACTACAGTTGGAAACACTGTACGATATACTTGACATTTGCCAGGAAAGTACATCTTAAGTCTTCATTTCCCATTTTATCTCTTCGTGTTTCTGTTCCTGGTCTATCTGTGTCCTCTTCATAGTTCACACCAATGTTGAATACAGGGATCACCATAGGGTAACACAAGTTTTAATGAATCAATTGTTACCTTCAAGTACCAGTTCCCAGTCAGATGAAAGTGGGGTCCTAGCTTTGAAATCTGGGTCAGAATTTTGGCAGAAGGCCATATACTGAGCATCCGAGGTCTTTCTTCTTTAGAGCTGGAATGCTGTAAGAGAGTTAACTAATAAAAAAAAAAATAGGATGAACAAAAGGGGTAGCATAAGGATGTTCATTTACACACAGCTAAGAAGTTTTGTTTCCCACAGAAATAGCCCCATAAATGATTTTAAAACATTTCCTTTCCCTTAAAATATCTTCCATATCCAGATAAATTTTAATTTTCAGTTTGTCTTCTTTTCCTAAACACAACTTCAAGAATGCTTTACTTTAAACATTCATCTAATGTTCCCATAAGAGCAGTTATGATCTAGAACAGTATCACTGTCCTGCAAGTTCCCTTAGATGGGGTCCTTCTCGTGTTTGTCTACCACCCACTCCTTTCTTCTTTCTAGTCCTGTTTGTGCTCATACACGAGGCATCATAATGCTCTACATTGTCTGAACTTTTTGGAAACAAAACTCTGTATTGCATTTCATTGTTCCTTTGCAACACTATGAAATTCATGTATGCTGCAGCATTGAGTTGGAGTTCATTTGTAGTCAGTGGTGTGTAAATTCCCTGTATGACTCCTTCCCCTCCATCCCTTTTCTAGACAAGGTCTCATGTAGCACAGACTGCCCTTGAACTCTCTATGTTGCTTAGGACGACCTTAAACTTCTGAGTCGATTGCCTTCACCTCCCAAGGGCTGGAGATAACAGATGTGCACACCACTCTTGGTTTGTGGGGTGCTAAGAATTGAATCCAAGGCCTTCTGCATGATAGACAAGCACTTGGAGACTCACTGAGCCACATCCCTACCCCTGTATAGTATTCTCTTAATGACTCTGCTAACCATGAACATTGTTGTTGAGTCCAAGGCTATTGTTACTAAGAACATTGCCACTGTGGATACCCTTGTGTCTTGTGTATGACTCCTGCACACATACAGCATTTCTTCAGAGAATACAAAGTTACAGAAGTTTGGAGGCGGGGCAGGGAAGGGAGGAGGAGGGAGTGAAGAGAGAGGTAGGAAGTCAAATAAAATTTCCAAAGCAATTGTAACAATTATAATTACTGTTTCATATTCTGGCTGTAGCTTAAACTTTTTGCCAGTCTGTATTAATTGGCAGATTATTGTGTTTGAGCCTTTGTTTTTGAATGTTAATATGGTAAAGCATCGCTTTCTAAATTAGTTAGCTATTCTGTTATCCTATCCAGTGAAATGCTTTTCAAACCCCTTCCTTGTTTTGTTTTGTTTTGTTTTCTCAGTTGGTTGTCTTTTTCTGTACACATTTGGGATATTGAGAGAGACTATATTTTGACATTTATGTTTTAAATTTTCTTCCCTGGCATATTACTTACCTTTTCTCTTTCTTTCCTTATTAGTATCCTTTAAGGAAAGGCTGTGCCAATTTTACTGTGGACAAACCCCACCTTTCATGATATGCCTGTTTTTGCCTTCCTTATGAATAATTGCTTAATCTATGGTCATAAGGGTAAATCGCATGGATATTTTGTTCCAAAACATTCTTGGTTTTATCTTTTGCAGTGAAGTTTTTTTTTTTTTAAGATTTATTTATTTTTATGTGCTTTGGTGTTTTGTCTGCATACACTGTGTGTGTGTGTGTGTGTGTGTGTGTGTGTGTGTGTGTGTTGCTGAACTGGAGTTACAGACATTTGTGAGCTGCCATGTTGATGCTGGGAATTGAACCTGGACCCCATGGAGGAGCAGTCTTAACCACTGAGCCATCTGTCCAGTTCACTGCAGTGAAGTTTTAATGCATTGGCCCCAGAACTTTGTACTGAGCAGCTTCTTGGGTCTACAAAGGTGGCTTCATTGTCTATCAAGCTCTCTCAGAGGTTTGAGCCTCTACTGGATCTTTGTTCTGAGATGCTATCGGTCTTAAAACTTTTAGTAGTCTTTGATTTCTATTGGAGCCAATATCGAAGTCTTTCTCAATACGTTCATTATATTTTTTATCAACAAAAGTTTTCATCCCTTCATTTTGATTAGATCCCAAACCAACTGTTATGTTGTTCAAGGAAAGAACATTCAAGTATCCCAGGATCTGGGGTAGAGGGGAACTGGGAGGAGGGGAGGAGGGGAAGAGGGGAGGAGAGGAAGAAGGGAGGCTCCTGTCAGATATATGAGAGAAGGATAAAGGAAAGAAAGAAAGACAGAAGACTAAGATAGAGCTGAATGTTTGCCAGGGCCAACCCAAGCTGACACAGTGTTTGCCACTAAGCTACATGCCCAACCCCCAAAGTGCAGGAGTGACTCTGTGTAGTGTAGGTATTTCTGTCCCTGTAGGCTAACAGGTTAGCTTTGGTTTTAGCCAGATACACACAATTCTGAAACTAAGTAGACAGTGTACTAAACACTCTCTCCAAGCCTCCTGAGCCTACTGCATACACAAATACTGTTTATTTTCATGCATCCTCTAGAAAGGACTCAGTAAGTCATGTGATTAGAAAGTAATTACCCTAGAGCTTTTTAAGGGAAGGAGCTGGCATCTGGGGCTGTTCTAAGGTAATTCATAAAGCCTGCTGCCATTTATGGGGAGGGTATGGGAGGAAATATGGACGTAGGAAAACTGTCAAGTGGTAACATCGGTATTAGGTTCATTTTTATACACTTAATACACTAGGAGAGTATCAAGCTTGATGAAAGAAAACAAGCCAGAAAAGTATCATTTGTTTGTCTCATCTAACACAGGGAACAGTAACCTACTGATGCCAACCTGGGTGATCTTTGTTCCACTAATGAACTTCAGAGCCGCTCTGGTTTCTTCTTCAGAGATGAGGAGTCCGTCTAAGTGTGTAAGAGTCTTTAGTCTGCCAATAACACTCAGCCTCAATGTGGCTGGCTTGGGAAAAAATATCAAAAAGTTAATTTTCATAAGACATCACATGTATTATGGCATGGAAAAGTAACACTTCTTTCCCTTCTATATAATTGAAAACTGTATATCTCTCTTTTAAAACTACTTAGCTTCTAAAACTAAAGACTTAATTTAATTCCTTAAATAATAGTTGGAATTAAATTATGTAAGAATAAATCTGTTCCATTTTCAAGATGTGAGTCTGCTGCTCTAGGTGGGAGATCTCAGGAGCTGTTGGACAGTGTCTGGTGAAAAGGATCATGGGAACCATGGTGGGGACTCATGCTTGTTGAGTGGGCAGTAAGCCAGGGAGCTCTGTGCTGGACTCAGCATGAATCTCCTGCCTTTGAAGTCCAACTTGACTACAGGGAGATAGTGACCATTGGAGAAGTCTGCTTTGGCAACTAAACAAAACAAAAGAGAGCAGAACAGAACAAAACATTATTATTTTACCTAGCTTAAATTCAGTGTTATAAATTTAGTAATATGGTCCGCTTAATAGAACCAGTCATTTTACTAGTACTTTTAAAACACTAAACAACCATACAAATGTCATTTAGTTATTTATTCGTGAGATGTGATCTCACTACAGAACCTATGCTGGCCTTGAACTCACAACCCTCCTGCTTCTGCCTCTCAAGTGCAGTGCCTGGCTCTATGTACATTTTGGAAGCAATGAATAAGAGTCTTAAAATTATAAATTTGGGCTCATTTAAAATACTTGGAGATAGGCTTAAAGAAATAACATTCTAATTTCCTTCTATAATAGAATATGATTTTATAATTTAGGTTTATGAAGAGACATGATTTCTACATTTTAAAGAGAATAAATAATGGAAATTGCAAAGTAAGCCTATGTTTATTATCCAGAGTTTAGGGCACATTGGGATATGCTATTCCCTTCCTAACAGTGTGTCTCCTCTACCATATCAGATTATGCTTGGCTCCTGTGTGTCATCATGAAAGCATTCTAGCACACTGACATGAATTCTCTGCAAGTTTGCAAATGACTTCAATCACTCTTTTTTTTTTTTTGGTTTTTCGAGACAGGGTTTCTCTGTGTAGCCCTGGCTGTCCTGGAACTCACTCTGTAGACCAGGCTAGCCTCAAACTCTCAAACTCAGAAATCCAACTGCCTCTGCCTCCCAAGTGCTGGGATTAAAGGCGCGCGCCACCGCCCGGCGACTTCAATCACTCTTAGAGCAGTAAGGCATTCCAATTGTCACAGGTTTCACGTTATCTGGCATGACAGCACAGCTTTTTCTTACAGTGGCATTCAGATCACTAGATCAGCACTCTAAACATACTTACACGGGATTTTGAGGGAAGCACAAGAAACAGGTGTGGCTTGGCCTATTTCTGGCTAGGACTGACCAGTGAGACAGAGAGTGGCTCTGAACTTAGTGTCTGCTTTTCTAGTGGTGTCTGCTGCATACCTTCTGCCAGGGGTTGTGCTGAATGTCAAGAGTGAGAAGGCTGGTGGTATGCTTGCACAACACGTTGATCTCTTCGCCAGTCTTCTTCAGCTGGTTCCAGCTCAAGTCCAAATGCTTCAGTTTCATCAGGCCTCTGAATCCCTCCAGGGTTATCACATGGTTATGGCTGGCGTCCAAATACTCAAGATTGTACTGTGGCACATACAAATAGGTATACAATGCTAACTCGGGGTTTGTGTATACCAAGTGCTTTTCTCCACTTTAAATATATCACATGTTTTCTTATAACGTGCACAGAACCACACTGCCAGAAGGGTAACACACTGGGTCACTGCAATAATTATCAGGTCAGGCTTTTTTCTCTAGTAAACTTGGGAGAAGACAAGGATTGTAGATAAGTTATGCAATTAGATTACAGCTCTGACGTTGGAGTCTCATTGTCAAACATACATAAAGCCATTTCGTTTTAAAGACTCCGGAGACTACAGCATAGATTTCCTCATCTCTGTGAACATGGAACTGCAGGGTCTTGTTTGCACAGGAGGGCAGGCAAACAGCAACTTGCAAGACAACTTGTTACCCACACAAAAAAAATGTCTTTATACCTAGTTATATTGTTGAAATGGCTTCAATTGCAGTGTACATCCTTAGAGACAGAAATTTAATTTTAGTCTGTAATTTTCTTTTTTTTAAAGGTGCACAGTTTTCTAAAGCTGGGCCTCATGGTATAGGCCCATGTTGCTGCTAGCAATAAAATGCACCTTTCTTAAAATGTCGAAGCCAAGTGACTATGGTAATGCGTGTACTTGGGTGAGATCATGACCAGGGGAGAGTGCAGGGAGAGGATCTAGGGGAGGGGCAGAAGAGGCTGCACAAGGGGCTTTGGCTCTCAGTAGCAAACTCCCTTCTTCCTGTGTGAGCCGCCTGTAAGCACATTCTCCTAAGAGTGCCCCAACTCATACATTTGCATTGTTTATTTTAATGTATCTTAATGTTATTTTATAGTGAATAATAAAATAGATAATAAGGTCATCTAATTGACACAGTGACCACTGTGCTGTACATTAGATCCCTAGAACAAGTTCATCTCATAACTGAACATTCCTTCCCTTTGAACAGCGTTTTCTCTCCCCCAAGGCCCAGGCTGCCATCCTGCCGCCGCCGTGTGGTTGATTTTGCATTTGCATTTCGAAAAAGCAGCTCTTACCAAGTGGTACACATCGTCTAAGCAAGTAAACTCGTTAAAGCTGATGTTCAGTTTCCGAAGCCCAGTTAACTTGGAGAGGTCTCTCAGTTTACTCAAGCTATTCCCGTGTAGATTCAGGCTCTGGAAGCAAAATAAAATGTGAATTGAAAACAAAATAACTACTTTCTGCGACAGGGTCTAGGTGTTAACATCTAACATAGTTAGAATAATTACCAATGCTTCTTGGCCTTTTAAGTGTAAAATCATTAAATCATCTACGATAATGCAAAAGTGAGAACATGGTTGTTATGAATGATATTCAGAAAATGCTAAAACAGTAAGTAAATATGCTATATGATGTTGAAAATTAATAATAGTTTGCAACAACACAGCTAGGCCTGGTATGTGATTAACATGACTTCTTACTTGGTCTAAGTTTGTTAATAATTAGCAAGAAGTTCTTCTTTTAGTGAATAAATATATTGGCTAGGGTACTTATTAGGGAAGAGCTGCTTCTCAGCCAGTGAACAATCGAGGCTCTCACGATTTCAGACATTAGGCAGAAAACCACCTGGGGAAGAGGTGAAAGTGTGTCCCTTGACTGAGCCACTGGACCAAGGAAGAAAATCTGAGGGTCTTGAAACAGGGGGACAGAATGTCACAGAGAGAGAAGAAAGGGCATCTGAGGCCACACCTACATCACACGTTGGCCCAGACATTCCCTGTTCATCGCATCCTCACACACACAAAAGAACAGGTTTCAGTTTTGTATTAAGAAGAGTTCATGAAGCCTACATAATTCTAGGACTTCAAAGCTCACTGTTCTGAATGCTATCGAGTGAAAGAGGTATTTGTGGGTGGACTACAAAGTAAATAATGGTACAATAAAACAGTACATGTAGTTGACTACAGTCCTTACAAGTGGCTAACTACTGTCAACCATGGTCACACACTGCAATCATCTTATTGGTGTGGATACAACTGAGCGTCTGTCTCACAGGGAGAAACAGCTAAGTTTTTAATTGTATTCAAAATTGGCTAAAACTGCCATGAAAGGCTAGGTTGTGCACACTATTCCAAAAACCACGGATTGTACAGATGCATCATATTTAATATATCTGACTCTAGAAATATTTCTCATGCCAGCTGTGCAGTCCTTCACCCACACTGGTCCCTCCTGCTGACTGATTCCTCTTTGGACCACTGCTACTGGATCTTCACACTGTCAGCCTGACTGCCACTAAGTTCACCTACAAGACACCAAAGTTAGGGTTTTGAGAAGTAAGATTCTGTTCCTTGTAAATGTGATACACTTTCTGGAGCAGGCTACAAAGTACACACTTTCTGGAGTTTCAGAATTGCTACTGCTGAGTGCAGAAGTCCTGGTTAGAAGGCTATGACAAGAAGTAGGTCAGAGATGATGATAGTTTGGAAACTGTGGTAGCAGCACATCTGAATATGATAAGTCTCAAAGGCAGGGATGCAGATAGGTTACTATCTCATGTAGAGTTGATTTAGTGTACAGTATCACTTTAATTGGTAACTCATATTCTGCTGATACATCTATAAAGATAAAGCTGTCACATACTTGTTGATTAATCCTAGAAACTGATTCAAACTTTTTGCTTTTATCAAAATCATTTAAAGTGAGGGTACTGATCATTCAGAATCAAATAACTTGCTTACTGGAAAGCCATTCACTTCAAGGAGCTATTGAACACACAATGCATGGCTAGACTGAATTAAGACATGATATTGGTAGAAAGTAGAGCACTCCAAAATTAAGACAATACTAATATTTCTCCTTAACAAGTTTTCACACTGACTGCACATTGAAATATTCTACATATTTGGTTTAAATAAAGTGACAAAGAAGTTGTTTAAGAAAATTTAATTTGGGAGGCAGAGGCAGGCAATTTCTGAGTTCTGATTTCTGGTCTACAGAGTGAGTTCCAGGACAGCCAGGGCTATACAGAGAAACCCTGTCTCATAAATAAAAAAAATTAATTTAAATAATTTAAGAAAAATTAACATTACATGTGCGTTTCACATTTGATTACTAGGTCTAATCTTCATACAACAAGAGGGCTGGGTACTCGTCAATCAAATTATATGATTCCTAACAACATTGGGTAGTAACTTTAGACTTCACATACTAGATTCAAATTCCAAATTCAGGTTTCCCTTCCAATTTCATTCCTACTATACTCACCACAATATGGCTGTAAATATTAGTCTTAGCAAGGGAAATTATTGTCTTCTCATCCAAACTAATGAGTTTTGGGCGGGGCTTAATCCTGGGCTCCATCTTCAGAACTTCATCATCAAATTTCAAATCCTGTGAGAATACTAATCCTTCAGAATACTTTTTGCCTTCTTCTAGAATAACATTGTTTAATGTAGAAAATAAAGAGTGGACTTTGACCTAAAACATATTTCAAATGTTGAAAATTCAGTTGATTACTTGTTGCATAAAACCAAATAGGCTCTATAGAAAACAATTGAGTTTTTCAGTTATACAATAATATCTAGGATAATAAAAATCACTTTAGTAAATATATAAGCATAGATTAAGATTATGAGCTAGGCATGGATGTGTCAGTCCTCACCCATAAAGATTTCTTCAAACTGGCAAAGAATACATTTAAAATATTTTATGGCATAGAACAGGAATAAGGGTTAAGAATTATCAGACATAAAGCAGAAGGCATTGATGTGGCATTTAAGAGCAGAATTGTGACTTTTAGGAATACATATGCAGGTAATAACTTTTTAAGACCAGATCCAGAGAAATGTAGTGTTTAGAGTAAATAGATAAAGGAGGAGGCTTCTATTGGTAAGTGCTGGGTAAGAACGTGATTATAGCAAGAACTGTGCATGAATGAGTAAGAGCCACATGAACAAACAGAACTGACCCTAGAAGAAAAGAAAATAATTAACCAGGGAATAGTTCTTAAATCTAGGAAAATACAGAATCTATAATAAGACACTATAGAAAAGAATACAATAAATATTATAAGTATAAAAACAAATACTAAAATAAAATGCTTAATAAGTATTAAGAAGCCAAATGAATATGACAGCATATTAAGGTAACATCCTGGAAGCCAGTACTGAGGAAATATCCCATAGCAAAGAATTAAGAGTTGAATATGAGCAAAAAAGGAGAAAGTCATTTCAACATCTTTTAGTTGTCATTTCAGTGTCACTTCTCCAGAGTGGACTTCAGAAGATTCAACAGAGAACTGGAGAGAAGAAATAACCAAAGGAACTAAGAGATGAAAACTTCCCAGAAGTAAAGACAAAACTAAGTCATTAGATTTGAAGAGCTCTCGAAGTGGCGAGCAGCAAGCATGATGCCTGGCTGGCGACAGGAAACTGTCCAGACTGCCCTCCTCTATGCTGCTTTGCCATGTAAGCTAAATGAACTACTGCTTACTATTTGTCTGAGCTTTTGTGTACTTGACAGGTAGAATCCCATTATGAGAACAATAAAAGAAAAAAGTAAGATGCCTAGAATTATATTTAATACAAAGGATTAAAGAAAGACCTATGTACAGAAGAGAGAATAGACTCATAATCATATGAAGGAAGTAGGCCAACGTGGTTCTGGACAAGAAGACAAAGGATTCAAAATATTTAAATCAGGGGTAGAGAAATAGTCCAGCGGGTAAGAGCACCTGCTGTACAAGCACAAGAGCCTGAGTTTGAGTCCCTAGCACCTGTGTAAAAAGCTGAGCGTGGCCACCACCTGTGCCTGGAAGCCCAGCCATGTGGGCTGGGGCAGGGGTGTCCCAGGAGCTCAAGCCAGCCAGCCTAGCCAACAGGCAAGTGTGTTTCTGGTTCAGTGAGAGATCCTGTCTCAGAGCAATAAATAAGACAGACAAGGAGAAGACACCTGATGTCCCGTACTGGCCTACACATGTACACACATTCATATGCATAAACTAAACACATACCTGCACACACCCACACACACTCACACAACTAATTCACTCTAAATGAAGTTTCAGATTCCATATCAATCAAATCTTAGTAGGAATTTAAAAAACAGAACTGGTAAACTAATTTTAGAGTTTGAGAAAAAAACGTTCAATAATTTTTTTGAAAAAAAAATGTTCCTACTAGAGACTGAGGAGCTGATTAGTTTTTGTAGGAATAAAAATGTTCAAGAATTTTTTCAAAGTTTTAAAAATTGGAGCAAGAGAATGTATCCTATTACATATTAAAATACATTATCAAGGTTGTATTTAACCAAGACAAAATAGATTCTGAAGTTAGATAAATCAACCAATAGAACAGAGCATTTTTTATACATTATTTTTTTATATTTTATACATAGATTTTTTTTTAAGTGTTAAAATAATTTAATGAGTAAGATAGTATTTCAAAACATAGCAACAGGACAATGATTAGATAGTTACAATTAAAATGAAAAGACAACAGTAAATTTCCATTACAGAATAAAGTACTAATATTCACAATATATAATTTTAAAAATCATCATGAAACAATCATTTTGTAGAATATAACAGGTGATTTGTAATACTGTGAATGGTTTTAGGCATATGAAATTGGGAATATTCTACATTTATGCTTAAGAGAATAGAAAAAGTTTGATAGTGTGCCATATTAGCAAGGATGCAAACAAAACAAAACAAAAACCAACCAACCAAGCAAAACAACAAAAAACCCCATGCCACACTCTGCTGGAAACATGTAAAATGGTCAAACCTCTGTGAAGGGCATGGGGCAATGCCAAAACTTAAAACTGCGTGCATCTGTGGACTTATATTGTTCTCTGTGGCTCTCTCTTCATAGGAGTGTCTACAGTCAGATAAAGGCCCATCTATAATAATGTTCACTCAAACAAGATTTAAATAGTTAAGACTACATACAACCTATAAATGTTATCAGCACAGGAGAACTTAAATCAGTTTTTCTGAATAGTATACAGTCTCAGAAAGAAAAAAATTATACATCTATGTGCAATGGAATGAAATATGTTCACAACGTATTGTTGAAAAGCAAGACATTCGAGCTCAACTCTGCCAGCTAAGACTCTGTGCGTGTCAATAGAAAAGGATTGAAAGCAAACCTGCAGAACTGTTAGGGGATGCATTGGTGAAAGGAAGGGGCGGGAGGCTAAGGGGGAGGGAGGGTCCTAGGATTATTCTATAGGCATCCATAGGCTTTGATGTTACCCAGTGAGACTACAGTTACATAATAAAACCTATAGTGTGCTCACATAATAAAAGTATTCAGGTGTCGTGATGACAAAGTTCACAGAACAGCCATTGTGTGTGCCCACACATGCACAGAAAGCATTGGTAAGCATATATAACACAAGCCCTGCTTAACATTGCTGGATTTCAATTTCACTCCATGCTAAGGAATTCATGTTTTTAAAAATTGTAAAAAAAAAAAAGCATACCACTGTAGTATACTCAAATTCAACGATGTACTCTGGCAAAACGAGGTCATGGTCGAAGACAAACCATTTGTACTGCCGATAGCCACAATCACAAGTTCTTTGTCCTATGGTAGAATCTAGAGTTAGAAAAAAAGTCTGGCAAGACACACTCAAAATACAGTAAACTCCAGCGTAGATGAAGAAGTGACAACAAGTTCTTACCAACAATTTCCCACAATTACAAAATTGAGGATGTTATAAAATCCTCTGGGGCCCCACAACGGATGTGAGAACGATTACAGCCTTGTCCCCGTTATCATTTCCCTCTTATCATTTCCTCTTCATTTTACTTCCCCGTTATCATTTCCTCTTCATTTTACTGAGGACTAAACGGCTATGGAGTTTTGATAAACGCAGCACTCTAAGATCTTTATTAAAGGTCCTCCTTTTTTTTTTTTTTTTTTTGGTTTTTCGAGACAGGGTTTCTCTGTATAGCCCGGGCTGTCCTGGAACTCACTCTGTAGACCAGGCTGGCCTCGAACTCAGAAATCCGCCTGCCTCTGCCTCCCGAGTGCTGGGATTAAAGGCGTGCGCCACCACCGCCCGGCCTAAGGTCCTCCTTTTTTAATCCTTTGAAAACCAATTGTTTGTACACACTCACACATGAAACCTTCCATCTCCATGACTTCCGCAACCACTGATTCAAAAACTGCAGGGCACAAGTATTTTGTTTTAGAAAAAGTGTCTGTAGTGAACTGTACATTTGTCACTACATTTATACTGTATTAGATATTATGGAGATGGTGTCATGAGCCCAGGAAGGCTGTGGAGATGGCATGCAGACACCATGCCATTTGACATAAAGGACTTAAGAGGTCAAGTAGTTTTTTTTTTTTTTTATCTATAGGTGTGTGTGTGTGCCCCCTTCCTGCTATGTGTGTTTGTGTGTGTGTGTGCGTGTGTGTACTCTAGAACTAATTCCTCACAGATACTGAGAGTTGAATGTGTAGGTGAGTATACACACACACACACATACACACACCTACCACAAATAAGAATTAAATTATTGAAATAAATGTCAACACATATTACTGATATGAGTAACAGAAAAATCATTAATATCTAGAGGTAGGTTTTCATAGAGAAGTTTGTAGGTCTTGTTAGGTTGAGACTGGATCATGCTCTAAGTTATAAACTGTTGTATTAAGCAGGAATATTTTGTACTGACAGGGACGAAACAGCATCTTTCTTTTTGGCAGACATACTTAGCACATGTCTCTGAGGAACAAACACCGAGTTAACCATGGGATAGTTGGCTTTACTGATGGGCTCCTGGTCACGAGCCTGAATACTCTGGCCAAGAAAAACCTTCGCAATGAGGATGGTGCCTAAATAAAAAAAAAATAAAAGACATAATTTTAACAAATATGACCTTAACATATTTCCAGTGTAATGTTTATTAATCTCAATGCTCTGTAATGGCACAGGCCATGGCTATCTTGATACTAGATAGTACACAATACACAGCTTAATTCAAAGTAGGAGTTAGGACATATCTGTTAAATTAACAAACCGGTCCTAAAATGGACATTGTGATGGTAGTGAGTGCACTTGAAGTGCTGGGCACAGCGGCTCACGCGCATCAATCCCAGTGCTTAAGAGGCAGCAGCAGGTCCTTACAACCTTTAAGCCGAGTTTCGTTACATACTGAATTGCACATCACTGGGCTATAGAATGGAAAAAGAAACAAACCATAAAGAAACTAGAAAACACCATAATAATTAAACAATGCCTCTGCTGTGTGTGTGTCCGGTCCCTGCATGTGAGTGTGTGTGACTCTGTGTGTCTCTCGGTGTGTGTCTCTGTGTGTATGCACTCTCTTTTATCACGTAGGCTCCAGTGATTGACCTCAGGAACTTGCTGAGACAACGTCTGTCTCTTCCACCTGAGATCTTATAGGTACTAAATACAAATCTATGGAAGAGAAGGACGGGTATTTTTTCTTTTACAGATTTTTGAGATTCTTGCAATCTGCTGAATACTAAAGATTCCTATGAGTCAATAAAGTTGAAAAATTCTAATCATACTATATATATTATATATAAATACATGATTTTTAATATTTTATTTTTATTTGTTTGTGTGTGTGTTCCATGTGCATGTACATGTGTGTGTTTGTGCATATGAACTGTGGAGTTAAGAAGAGCCTGTTGGAGGCCCTGAAACTGGTTATGAACCACCCAGTGTGGATGCTGGAACTAACTCTGGCCCTCTGCAAGAGCAGCCAGTGCTCTTACGCACTCAGCCATCTCTCTAGGCCTGTTTCTTTATTTTTACTCTATGCAAGATATAAAATGTAAATCAGGTGGACCTGTTTTAGAAATGCATTTTAGAAGGATTAAGTAGATGGTAAATATGACGTTTTCTAATAATGGAATGGAAAGGAATGGAATGAAAAGAATGATTTGGAAAGTTTCAGAGTTGTTTTTTTTTTTTCAAGTAAAGAAGCCTTGGTTTAGCAACCAGTCTATGTTTCTGATGGTATTTCACTACATAAAACCATGCACAGTTGACAGCTTGCCGTGAACCATCCCAACAGAATTGTGGTCTAGATCTTGGCATGCTGTTCTCAACCATCAAGTGCTTGAGTGCTGCTAGCCCAGGCACCAGGCCTGCCAGGCAGCCATTCTGCTGCTGTACTGTACCTCCTACCACAGCAGGCATTCCTAGTTGAGGACAACCCTAAGTTCTGCCTCCCGGACGCTCAGTCAGCTTGGTGACTGAGAGAAAATAGAATAAGCGCCCTTAACCCCTAGCCTGATTGTCTGTCTGTTCTCTTTATTGTATGCATTGATACTTCATATTTATACTTATAGTAACTGTAACTTCATATTTAATTTTGTGATTATTTGTAGGCACTGTGTAGGGGAAACTAGTTTACACAAAACCAGACAGTGCCTAAGATGCAATAAGCATTTAATTAGCACATTGTTAATTAGTACATTCTGATTAATGAAGAGTGGAAGGGGAGGCAAGAGAAGGCACAGGGCCTGGCCTTTTCTCCCAGCCTGTAAGTAAGCGTTTCCATGCATGTTTTACAGGTTGATTCTTGTACACTGCCATCCATTTAAGTTACAAGAATTGTATTTACTAACTAAATAAATTACCACACAGTTTGCCTTCTACAGACCAATGTCTAATCCACATGCTTTACAACTTGTCTACTGCTGATAGTAAATCAATCAGGTTTTCTCATCACCTTAGATTGTCGTGACTCAGAACAAATACATTCCATCTTCCTGACTGCGCTATCTGATTATTTCACATACAAGCCAATTCTTTTCTCCTTCTCGTGAAGCTAGTGAGTGTAAAAAAAAAAAAAATACACGTGCGTACTTCTGAGTTTATTCTTATGATGCAACATAAGGATAGAAGCGGCCTCTGAAAAGCACATGCAAGTTGGGTAAAATGTCAGAACAACAAAGGTTCTCATCTTCCTAAGGCTGATAGACAATAAATACAGAGTCCTAGCCAACGGTGCAGCCAAACTGATAGAGGCATGGCACTCTATTGGTGAGTACGCCACACAGCAATTTGGACAGTGTCTTTTGGATTGATAAAACCAAGAATGGAAACGATCCAGAAGAGATGGAGGCGCTGAGGGCCTTGCTGCTTCAGAAGCACTGTCTGTTACCGTGTCTGTAGAGGTCACTCTCCGATGGGCATTTCTTCTCCTCCTTGTACTTCTGCTGGAGGAACTCGATTCGGGGACACTCACACATACTGAGGCTGTTCACAAGGGTAACGGCTTCCTTTCTAAGAGGGGGCTGCAAAGGAGAAAACATATATAAGGACTTTTTATTTAAATGTAAAATCAACAGGATTCCCACTTGGATGCAGATAGCTTATTATTTTCCGGTTCTGTGTCACTAAAGTAATCTGCAAAGAGATAATCTCCAGGTGCACCTTCGTTATGCAAAGTCATTTAAATATTCAAAATTCACATGCAAATAGGTCTATACAAAAATGCTAAAGAACAAAATTTGTTCCATAGGGAAAACCAGCCAAAGACATAACCAATGTCAGCACTGTGTGGTGCTGAGTTCAACAGCCTTCAACAAGGACTTGTGGAAAAACTCTTGTTATCTCCAAAAGGAAGGCCCTGTTGGGGTGAGGTGTTACATCAGTAAAGACCCCGTTCATTTTGGGTGTATGTCCTACAGTCGACATTATTTTCCAGAGACAAAACATTTCCAATTGTGCACAGACATCTTAGTTTTGTTGTGACTAACTTCACTTCTTCCAAACTGTGTGAGAATTATGCAAAGAGCCAATAGCACCAGTGTTCTGAGTAAGGACCCTAGAGCTGTGAGGGAGATGAGAGGCTCCAAGGACGGGAGTACAACGTCACCGTCTGAGCTCAGATCTTTTTGTCCTTGTCACAACCTCAGAGCTTTAAATGGAACACTAGTTTTGTACTAATAACCATATTTTTTAGAATTGTGTCTTTTCTGAAATGTTTATATATATATATATAAAATATATATATAAAATAAAATTATTTCCTAATTGAAACCCAAAGCTACTGAAAGAAGTTCTTTTAAAAAAAAAAAGGCAAACTGGTTCCTGTGACCACAAAGTCCATGCTTTAGTAAACGGTCTTTCCACTCTGCAGTGACATCCCTGCTCGCTTAGTCAGGCTCTGAGCACTGCACACGGGGTTGTAAAGCTGGTTCTGCCCTTGGAGAACAGAAAGGAGTCAGGAACTATGAACAATAACTAAAACATAAGACACCTCAAGCTGTGTCAAACAAGATCTCCTTCTTAACTGAAATGAGCAGAAGGTGGCGATAGGATGGTGCCTCAGGCTCTAAGATAGGAGGGAATCCAAACAGAAATATAAAGAAAAATTACTTTAAGATGAGAAAATATACTAAGGTACAGACACAGGGGTTATGACCTCCACTCACTCATTCATCAGATTTTTGTTGAGATCCTAGTCTATAAATATAGCCTTTGCCCTTAAGCACCAGTAGAGAAAGGTTTACAAATGATTGCATTTCAACACAGGATTCTCAAGTGCTTGCTACTTAATGAAGCCAGTGCTTAACAATTTGGAGGATTAGCCAGTGTTGCCCACTCTCGCTCTTAAACCTGCAGCACAGGGACAGTCAAGAATAAGATGCCCCCATTAAAATAAACGAGGAACTTCATCCAATCCAGCCTGCTGTATGTGCAAGAGCTAATCAATTTTATTCTTAAACCTGTCAAGTTGTAGTACTGAAAGTCCATAGTTTGGAAACTATGCACAATCCAGAAAACAATAGAATGAAAAGCAGGAAAATTGTTTCTTCAAAATTAAGTGGAAGGTTGAGTAAATTTGGCAGAGGTTAGCTGTTTAAAAGCTCTGCCAAAGATATGTCCAGGCAGAGCAAACCCTAAGTTAAGAGAAGGCTCCTACAAAGTAGGTGGGTTCTTGGGCTGAAATCATTTCAAAGAATCTAAGAACTGCCAAAGGCAGAATGAAATGCGGTTACGGCCAGGAGTTCAAAGTCATGGTCAGAACGGGGAGAAGACAAGGAGGCCTAGACTGGGGAAGAGCAGCATCAGGGTTCAAACACTGCAGTGTTCACAGTTACGTGGGTCACAGTGTGATGTGTCCTGGGAAGCAGTACTCGGTAGCACTGGGCTACAGCGGCCTCATCGGGAGGCTGCAGGAAAGTGGGCCAGATGCGTTGGAGCTCAGGGACCCAGCGATGATGCAGTATTAGCAGTAAGATATGGGCAGAGAAGTAGAAAGAAACAGTGGTAGAAAAGGAAATCGAAAGCTGAGTGGCAGCTAGAAAGCACAGCCGAAGCGAGGGGACGGGGTGATTCTCACATGTGGCTTACAGGAGTGCTGGAGGTTCATGTGAGTTTAGAGCCAACTAAAGAAGATTTCAAAGTCACCAATAAAAGACTCCAAGAAGAATCGAGTCAAGGCGCGCAGATAGAGCCGTGGAGGGCTGTTTGTGTCGTTCTTTTCACACCCAAGACTCTGTCAGTCACCAAGCTTCCTGGGAAACAGGAGCAGAAGTCTACCGTAAACAGTGATGCAGAGATGGGGAGACACGATGGGCCAGTGGCAGCCATGAGTGTTCTGGGTGAGAGCGTGTACTACCTTGCTCGTGTCACTGTCTTTGAATCCCCTTTCAAGTATTTGTAGCAGATGCTTTTTCTTTACTGTCACTTCAGGATCAAAGACATAGAACAGGCACTCCAGCATCTTTCGATAGCTCCTTAGGAGGAACAGAGGGACAGAGAGGGTGAGCATTAATGTCACAAAGCTTAACCATTAATAAGTTAGCTGTTCACTATGGTGAGAGTTTCCTGTTTCCAGTGTCACTAAAACCTCCAGTACTCCTGTTCCACTTTCAGAAAGAGGCTCAGTGTGGGCAAGTCATGAAGTCATCTCGGCCATGGGAGATGTATTTACTAGCAGAGTGCATCTTTTATATGGTTAACTTTTAAAACGGAACTATTCATATTCTCTCTCCCCCACTCCAAATAAAACAAAGGCAGGCTTTTTACAGTTACTCATTACAGAATTGATTCTTACTCCGAATCTTGTATGTCTTCAAGATCCAAACACTTTTGGAATTTCTCTTCAAATCTCAGTCTCAGAATACGGTTGTTAACTTTAATGACACGCTTGACTTTCACCCCCGTGATGCCGTACGCTCTGAAGTCCCAGGTGCAGAAACGTGAGAGAATTAGTTCATAGCAGGAATTAAACCTACGTGGGGATACAGAATACACTCATAAAGCAGAACAAAAGATTGCCTTCAAAATGCTGACAGACAGGAATCGCATGCAATAAAACCCGTCGGTCCTAGTGATTGATATCTTTTGCTAAACATACTTCATCAGATCACAGCAACTGCATTTTTTGTTCCAATGGGCATATTTGATGAACAAAAGACTCTAAAATTTGGAACACAGTAAAATATCCCTTTTATTATCGATTATAAAGTTCTTCTATTTAAAGATGATGTTGACTGAATAGAACAGTCCTTCCTTCCTAAGATTATTTGATTAGCTTCAGTGTAACCACGTATTCAGGCTATGCCTTCATCTTTCTTTTTTCCTAGTTCTTTGAAATGATTCCTTTTAAAATTTTTTATTTATTTTACTTTTTTTTATGGAGTTAAAGATTGAACCAAGGACCTTCTGCATGCAGAGAAGCCCTTTGTCACTGAGCTATCCCCCAGTCTCCAATAGACTTGGAAAGTTTGCATTTCCCCAGGAACCAGAATTATGGCTCTCTTGTTTTCACTGTCCTTAGGTAATTTTATCTGGCATGTCCGTATGTCTGTCTGTCTGTCTGTCTGTCTGTCTGTATGTATGTATGTATGTATATATGTGTATATTCATACACAAATAATCATTTCTATACAAATGTAGCTGTAGTACCCAAATTTGAATAGCCACTGTTTTTTAAAATACTCATTTAAATATATAAATGGCCATTCAAAGCTAACATCTCAGCACCTGGCCCCAACCTGTAGTTAAAATGGCAAGAGTGACTGACAATCTCCACTCTTTTTCACCCTCTATCATGCCTGTAGCACGTCTCAAACACATGCTGAATCAGACCCTGGGACAGGACACTGGTCCTGTCCTCTTTGGGGTTATCATTGTCTCTGGGTCTATCCCAAGACCTAAGGAAGTTAGGGCACATAGTGAGAAGAGTGGTGTCCACTCTTTCTCTCCTAAAGTTTATATTCCAAAGGGAGTAGATATTCAATAATATGTAAAGCCATAAATATAACAAATGTTAAGGAATGAAGACTTAGAAGAGAAGCCTTGGGTGAGGTATGTAGAGGGCACCTTCTTGAAGCCTCAGAGATCTTCCAGGGAGAAAAGCCATCTGAGAACCAGAGAAGGAGAATGTGGCAGCTTTGTCAAACTCCAGGAACAAGGCTCCTTTCAATGTCTGGTTGGCTCTCTGCTGCTCTCATGTGGCTGTTCTCATAGAATTACAATCTTGTCTTAAAATTGCACAAAATGGAGATTAAGAGCAGAAAATAATTGTGCTTACAGTTGATACCAAGCCAGGCAACCAACTTGTAAAGCGTCTCATTGCAAAATTATTTTTTATCAAAATATGCATCTGTTGAAAATTTGCTGTCATGCATTTACCATTTAACAAGGAACAAATGATCCTTTATGAGATACATTTGCCTGGTAACCATTTGAATGGGTGTGAGGGCTACAGCCACAGAGGGAAGATGGGTGGTTTCTGAGCCTAATATCTGAACTCCTGGCTTAAAGCACTTGACTTACCTCAAAAGGCTTAATTGGTGCAGGAGACCAATAGCTCAAACGACCTCTATGTCATATGTATGAACCAGACCATGGCAAGTCCTTGCCTAGGTCCTTAGTCTAATACATGCAGCCTCTCTCTAGAATTCACTTTCTTTCAAGAAATGAAATTCACTTTGAAGTAGATTTCAATGTAATTGTGCCACCTTGTGGATTGTAGTACACGAGGAAACAGTAACAAACTGTTCTGTTTAAATGCTTACAAGCTAGAACAAGCCTGGCTGACAAAGTCAGACTGAACCAAGTTTCATTCTTACCTTGCCGAGATTGTTTCCCAGCTGCCTGTGATACAGGGAACCCTGTAGCTGAAGTCTGGCTCTGTGCACCTTCTCCTACTGCCCAGTGGCCGTGTACCCACTGCTGGCTTAGCTCCCAGACGGCTTCCCCTTTGCTACGGGCCTGCCGACAGCCAGGAGGCCTCCATGGTAGCAACCTATCATGGTAGCAACAGTTGTGCTGTCCTATCTGCCCTGTTCTGGTTTTCAGCCAGTGTTCAGAATCCAGGGCTGTCCGCCCAGCAACTGTATAAACATTGTGAGGACAACAGTGGAACATAAAGCTTTTTCTTAAAATTTTTACCAACTTCCCATATACTTTTTTTGCTGACTGGCTAAGAAAAAAGAATGGGTGTTGGGTAACCCTGTTGAGGTGTGCAGGGCTTGGTTCATGCCATAAAGCAATGAGACACAGGTACAGGTGGAAAATGCATGACAGCAAATTTTCAACAGATGCGTATTTTGATAAAAACTATTTTGAAATGAGACACTTTACAAGCTGGTTGCCTGGCTTGGGATGACTGTAAACACAATTATTTTTGGAGCTCTACTTAAGGCTCAGATTTACCATTCATCAGCTCGAGTGCCTTCTTCAAAATGGATGTTCCCCACAGTCTCCAGCTCAGTTAGCAGAAACGGGGTCAGTAAGCCGTGGCTCTTCTTTTTCTGTTTTACTTCAGTACGATAAATTGCTTCAATTCTACCAGAGACAAAATACACATGCAGGGATTCATCAGATACGAAACTCACAGCACTGAAGCACAGGCGTTCATGTGCTGTAGCATGGAACACACACTTTAGTATCAGTTACTTCTTGCTTTCAGTGGATGAGTAATGTTAGTGTTGGTAGTTAGACCCAGAACAAGATATTCTGTTCCTGGCAGTGAAGATCCCCACTGATTTTGTTACCCTCATGCAGAGTCTGAAAAGCTAAGACTCTCCTGGATCTAAAAGCATGGCTGTCAAATCCTAGACAGGTTGTTTTGTCTAACACCAAAGTATTCCCAGCACCACGCCAGTACTAATAGTACTTCCGTCTAAAGAGCTAGTGGAAGAGTCACCAGTCATGGAGTAATCGCCCACCTCCAAATGTTACAATCCCATTGTTAAAATCATTACAAGGGCCTAGTATCCCATTTACCTAGTGTCCCTATAAATGAAAGAGCAGTGTGAACCAGCAAGAACTGTAGTGTGCCTTGCTGGTCTTGTCTACTTGCTGGGTTTCTGAACTAAGGGCCACACAATTGCTTTTAGTTTGCAGACAGAAGCAGAGATGTGACACTCGAGTGGAGGAGGCACTGTGCTTAATTGAAAATGGCTTCAGCCAGAACCCAGCTTTGAGTGGGTGGGGCCCCTAGGAACCTGTGCTAACACAGTTCATGTTCTGTTTCCTCCCATTTATCAAAGGAATTGACCTCAACTCTTGGTCTCCAACATGGTTATTTGTTCCTGTTATCAATCTGAATGACCAGACAGTTCGGCAAACATACTCATGTAGCTTCTTGTTCCAGAATGTGACTCTGTCATCCAGGGCATTCAGCTTGGTCAGTATCTTCTGCTGCAGAACAGATTCCTGTGTGACAGCCTCACTATTCCGGGGTTTCTCCGTCTCCGGCGCAGTATCATTCTGTCCTTTGCCAGAGATCTTGAGCTCAGCCAGTTCCCGTTCTAACTGTGGAAATCAACGTACCAGAGAGCAAATTAAAAATAAAACACAATTAAGACAAAGCCTCCATCCAGATACTCATTTTGTGGTGAGATTTATTAGTCAGTTTAAATGATCAAAGTAGGAATCCAGGTAGTTCAAGCTTTATAAAAATCAAATAGGTAGCATCGACCTGGGAGCAAATTCAGCTAGTGTCTATTGAAAGTGTGACATGTTAGAGAGAGGAAGCATGGCAGTCTCTTCACTGAAAACAAACACATTAAGGAAACAGGCCATGAAATGTTGAGTGTGCTTATTAAAGCCAAAGTGAAATCACCACCAATGCTGGTCTGCACATGAATAAAACCTTATGCTTCAGATAATGTAATTTTTAGCATAATAACTATTCAGTGTTTCAATTTTTAAAAACTATGTCTAGAAAGATAAAACCATAGAAAACGCACAAGAGGGAGACAATGTTTCCTTTTGACCAACTCAAAACTACACACTGCCTCAGATTTTACTATTTGAGGTTCATTGCCCATATTAGGTTTTTTTGGCATTAATTGAGATATTAAAAATATTGCTTTAAATATTATTTATCTTGATTACTTAGTCTTTGGGTCACTTCTTTAAAGTTTGAGACCAGGATAAATCTCCTGTAGGATTTAAAGATAAACTATAACGCACAACATTTATGAAAAGAAACTTACTAGTTAGCTATATTTCTTCACTTACATAGCTATAACTGGCTGCTATAACCAAGTTACATATTTAAACAATGTGTGCCTTTTATATATTATATACTCCTTTCCCTGCTTGTTAGTTTTAATTCGTATGGCTGAAATCTGAAGTGTACCCAAATTTGAAACTTTGAACATATTTTAGATATTCAGATAAGGGACATTCATGTAAATATTCCAAAATGTGAAAGACTCCAAACTCTGAAATCCATTTGTTTGTAAAGCATTCTAGGTGAGAGATTCTCAACCTATATACTTGAAAATGGTACATTATAAAATGGATTTTGACATTTTGGTCTTTCTGTCTCTGCTTCCCAGTCTCACTTTCGAGGACCCGTAATCACAGACACAGGCTTCCAAGGGCACTGGCTTTACATGGGCACTGGAGATGGGAATGGAGGTCTCACACCCACATCTTTAAAATAACTATACATAGAATGCAGCTCAGTTAAATATCTGGAGCTAAAGTATTTTTCGAGTAAACCTGACTCAGATCTCAGTACAAACCACACGCACACAGGGTGGGGCTGAACAGGAAGTCGAGTTAAGGATTTCCCAGTTTGTTGGATAATTTTCCTACATTGTGGCCACTGAAATTTTACATGACTAAACCTTACCGTTTTCTTTGCAAAGTTGAATAATTTTATCCGTTCTTCTGGTAGCTTCTGTAACTTGCATTTCCTGTCATTCAGTTTTTCAAGTTCTTCGTTCAAATGTCTCTGAACAGTTTTTATTCTCATGTTATAATACATTATTTTTTTCATTGCTGTGGACTGAAGGTAAAAAGTTAGATAAAACAAATTACAGGTAGCTGTGTTGGCTAGTTTATGTCAACTTGACATGAGCTAGAGTCATTTTGGAAGACAGAACTTCAATTTAGAAAATATTCAGCCAGATTAGCTGGTGGTGCATTTTCTGGATTGATGATGGACATGGGAGGGCCCAGTTCACTGTGGGCAGTGGTCCTGGGTTCTAGAAGAAAGCAGGTAGAGTAAGTCATGAGAAGCAAGCCAGCAAGAAGCTCTCCTCCATGGCCTCTGCATCAGCTTCTGCCAGGTTTCTGCCCTGACTTTTCTGGGAGACAAATCCCAAGGAGTAAGCTTCAATAAACTCTTTCCTCGTTAAGAGTTTTTGGTCAGAGCAATAGAAATCTAATGAGGACATAGTTATCGGTGGTATTATATACGCATAACATGTTCTTTATACATTTGGAAGTTTGCTAGTTCCATCAGAAATGCTGATGCTGACAGCAGACATGATGGGGCCCACAGCATTTTGTATTTAACTTATGATATGACATAAAATCCCAAAGAGCATCTTTAGTTTTAATATGTGAGTATGTGCCATATGAATGTCTTTTCCCAAGATTTCCAATAAAGAAATTACAAATACAATTTAACTTACAAAGCCAAATACTTAGCTAAAAAGACGAGACTGGAGCAAATATTAAACCACATCTATCCTACTTTATTTAGGGAAAACAAACTTAAAAGAGTTAAAAGTAATGCCAAACTGAATATAATTCACTTTTTAAAAGCCCGACAAAAAATTTGTCCTCTCCCCCAATCTGTGAAACAATGCTCTAAGTGAACTCCTTTTAGACTGATGATAGGCTGGAGAGATGGCTCAGTGGTTAAGAGCACTGACTGTTCTTCCAGAGGTCCTAAGTTCAATTCCCAGCAACCACATGACGGCTCACAACCATCTGTAATGGGATCTGATGCCCTCTTCTGGTGTGTCTGAAGATAGCTACAGTGTGCTCATATACATTAAACAAACAAACAAACAAATAAATAAATAAATAAATAAAAACCGGGCAGTGGTGGTGCACACTTTTAATCCCAGCACTTTGGAGGCAGAAGCAGGTGGATTTCTGAGTTCGAAGCCAGCCTGGTCTACAGAGTGAGTTCCAGGACAGCCAGGGCTACACAGAGAAACCCTGTCTCATAAAAACTAAAAGACTGATGATATCATTAGATTATCATTCTAATACAATTATCTCCAACCTTAAATTTAATACTATTCAGTTATTAACTCACAAATAATAACAAATTGATTAAATAACCCATTACAAACTCTACAAGTTCAATGATGCCTGAGAATTAGATTAGTCAAAAAAGAACTGGCCAGCAAGGATCAGTTCCTGGTTCAATGAGAGTCCCTTTTGGAAAATAGGATGGAGAACATCAGAGCCAAACATCTGATATCTAGAGTGTGTGTGTGTGTGTGTGTGTGTGTATGAAAGGAAGAAAAAAAAACATTGGAAAATGATGTTTTTGTTATTTTGAATATTTGAGGTAAATGGAAAATTCAATACAAATGTATGTGAGTCACAGAGAGGTAAAAGGACTTCAAATAAATTCTTAAATCTAAGACAACATCATGTACTGAGAAGTAAGTAGTTTATTTTGCTGGACAAAATAGAGGATGCTAAGTTACATTTCAAATAAGCAACAAGTTGTGGTGGGAGATATTTAAATTGTCAGCATTCAATCTGGCTTGTTCTCAATCAGCCATCATGTTCCTGACTAGCCTAGGCCTGCAGCCAGGAGAGGCTGCGGCCGTACAGCCGCTGCTCAGCTCGGGCTGTCCACTAAGGCGGTCAGAGACACTAGTCCTGCCACCCACGAGACACCAGTGTGGGAGATGGCTCTGCCAATCTCCCACGCTGTCTCCACAATGCTTGGCTGAGCCCAGACCATCCCGCCATCCACGTGGGCCCAGTAGGAATGAGACTCTAATGCTTAGATTATCCAAAGGCTTTATATATTTGGTAATGCTCAGTAACAAGATGCCCACACAATCAGAGGTGTAACCCAATATCCAACCTAGACGTATCAACTACCTTTGACTGCTAGAGAGAGGCACACGTCCACTTCCATGTTCCCCTCTCTCTCTCTCTGGTGCTCTCTCTCCTAGCTCCTCCTGTTCCTCCTCCTCTTCCTCTCCTTTACTCCTCATCCTCTTCCTCTCCTTACTCCTCCCATCTGAGCCCCTCCCAACTTGCGGGAAAAATATTCTATTACAAGTATTCACGAAACTTGCTTGTATTCATTTAGTTAAATCAAGACATACTTTGGTATTTATATGAAATTCAAATTTTACTTAAATTTCTTCCATGTGGGAAAAAACATTTTTAAAATACTACATCTAATTCGTTCTAACATAATTTTAAGAATCATGTATCAAAAAAATCTATTTCCAATAGTAGTTTCCCATTTTTTTTTGTCTGACCACGGAATTGCAGAATTAATGTTATTATCTGTATACTTTTAGGTGAAACAGTCTGCTTATGGAAGGGGCAAGAGCAAACAGGAGCCGAGAACTGACTATGTCATAACAGCCATATGAGGACCCAGCCAGAAAAAAAGCCTTTAACTACGCAAACTTGAGTCACAGGTACCTGATTGTGACTACACTTACATCTGCCAGCTCCTTGATTTGCTTTGCTGATACATCAAACGTGTCAAGTCGTTGAAGAGAAGGCAAGTGGTACAGCACATGGGTGGAGTAGTTACACAGTTGACACACTGGATTAGATTTATACTGAGGATCATTCAGAGATAAATCCTTTAAGCGGGTGAGCTTGGTCAGATTAGTAAGGTCCTAGACATCAGTGACAATGTTCAGTCAGTTATGAATGCTCACCTTGAGAGGAAGTGTTTTCACACCTAACATCACAATCCGATGTAACACTCTACTCGCACACCTAAGTGTGCGTGTTAAAGTGATCTAGACGGCTAAGACGCTTCTCTCTAGGGAAAGCACATGCTAAACACCAGAAGAGAAGATTAACCTTTGCTAAATGGCAGACGACATGGCTAAGGATGTCCTGTGTGTCCCAGCTGCTCCTAACCAATAAACACTAATTCCAGTTTACCGTTCCTGAGGGACATCTGTGATCGTATTGTCATAGCCCTTTGTTGAAAAGCAGTGACAGCTTCGCATCGTCTATCAGACACACCACACTGAAGATTTCATTAGCCTGTTAGTCCCAACTCCCTGTGTTCTCGTGCACACCATGTGTTTGAGCCAAACAACAATGCTGATGTTACTCCATCGACTCATGGTTTCTGATCTCCATGTCCTCATGAATACTCATCTCTCCCCCTTAGAACGGCCACTGCCACTGTCCAGCAGAGCCTCTTACAGCGCCTGTTAAAATGCTCTAGCCTTTTCTATTGATTAGCTCCTTTTCAGTTGCACTAATTGGTAACATTTTACTCACACTTCTCCTTATTTACTCTACTGCCTTGCAATGCCTTTCTGTTTTCCTCCAAGGTAAAGAGTATCTCTTTGCATTGACTGATTTAAAATTATTTCTTACTCCATTTTCTCTTGTATTTTCATAAGCTGTGCTTGACTGTGTGCCTTTAATCTTATGTTGTCAGAATCATATTGTGAGCAAGGTAAGATGGCAAAGGGAGTTTGACAAGAAAGATTTATTACAGCAAATTTAAAAGGGCTCCAGCAAGCTTCTTGCTGCACAGAGAGCAGACTGAGGATAGAGAAAAGGAAAAGATGGTTGGCAAGGTGACTCAGCAGGTAAGTGCTCCACCCGACAGCCTGGGCTTGATCCCCAGGAGCCATGTGGTGGAATGAGTGACTCCTGCAAAGTGTTCTCTGTCTCCACATGTGTGCTGTGCTATGTACACACATGTGCCTGCACATGCGCACGCGTACACATACACACACACACACACACACTAAATAAAAATAGAAAGGATTGTAAGAAGTTGGGTTTCCCCTCCCCTCTCCCCTTCTCTCTCTCTCTCTCTCTCTCTCTCTCTCTCTCTCTCTCTCTCTCTCTCTCTCTCTCTCTAACGCAGACTGGTAAGGACAGTGTTGCCAACCAGGTTGACAGTGATCCAGGTAGTAAGGTTCTGGGCATATTCTGAATGGCAACAAGATTTGCTCACAGACTGAAGGTGGGATATGAAGAAATAATAGGGGTAAAAAAATACTGTAAGGATTTTTGCTTAATTAACTAAAGAGTGGAAATACTATTTAGAGTCAGAGATGCCTGCAAGGAAAGAGGGTTTAGGAGGGACATCAGTTGGAGCTTGTTAAGAGACATCTGCAGTTCAGAGGAGCCGATAGGGACCAGTTGAGCAGTAATTAGAGCAGGTGCATTCACAGTCCACAGACGGGGTGGGATTGTGTGGAGTGAGCACCGCTAGAAGTGACGAGTAGAGGATGAACCCCCAACAAGATAAGTGTAGCCAGAAAGACGAGGACAAAGTTCAAAGGAAGTAGCCTCCTACCAGCCAACTTAGGAGTTATTTTTTGGTTCTAAGAGGATCAAGTTCTATGGCTAACTGAACAGATGCTACTTAAACTCCCTAGAGCAGTGGTTCTCAACCTTCCTAATGTTGAGACCCTTTAATACAGTTCCTCATGTTGTGCTGACCCTCTACCATAAAATTATTTTGTTGCTACTTCATAACTTCAATCTTGCTACTGTAAATAATGTAAATATCTGATGTGTAACCTCCAAAGGTATCACAATGTACGGACCACCAGGAAGCACAAAGAAATGAATTCAATGCAATTACTCCTGGAAGGTCTGTGCAGTTCGTAACTCAGGTTGATAAACAGAAACCAATCATTTACTTGAACATACCTTGAAAGAAGTAATTTGATTTCCAGAAAGATTTAGTTTTTCCAGTTGTTCATTGGGATCAAGACATCTACCTTTCATTTAAAAACAAGATTTAAAGAACATTAGGAATGAGGGCATAGCTTAGTGGCAGGGTGCTTATCCAGCATACTCAAGGCCATGCTTTCAATCTTCATCATCACAAAAATAATTAGATTTCTTGTTCTACCTTTGTTATATACCCTGGCACATTTATAAGTTGCGGATGGCCATTATTCCTGCATTTCAATAGGATTAACTGCTTACTTAGCAATAGTGATTAGTGGCTGAGAGCTAAATATCTGAACCATAGATTTAAAAATAGGTAGAGAAGTGGAGGTAGATCTGGGAAGATATGGGTGGGTATAAATATGATCAAAACACACTGTAAGAAACTCTCAAAAAACCAGTAATTTTTGTAAAAGATCTCCATAGCTCAATAGAAAGAACCATGATCTAAGGTAAAAATGTATGCAAAGCATTCCAATGGAATAAAGTCTAAAAGAAACAAATCTAAGCACACATTTTTAAAATGCACGGCTCAGATTCTAAAGGAAACAGTACATACCAATGCTGCTTATCAGGTTTCCTGCGAGGTTGAGGTCTTTTAGAGTCTTCAAAGTCTGCAAGCCCTGAAAGCGTAGACAACAAGTACTTTGAAAACATCAACCCTGATGAATCTTGTTATTTTCTTGGTTGCGTCGACAGTAGAAACCATGTGCTTCACAGGCCCAGAGGAAAATGGGTCCAATGAAGCCTCCCCACCCCCACTTTAACGGATTCTGGAGAGAATTACAAGAAGGGACAGAAAGGAATGGAGGGGAAGATCGGCACAGTGAGTGAAGAAAAAAACGCATCACACGACTTCTCAAACCTTACTTTGAAACCCTTGCAACACCGAATACTTGTCAGGCTTGCTGTGAAAAAATGCTATCTACACATTAGTTCCTCATCTTACTTTATTTATATGAGTGTTTTGCCTGTGTGTATGCTGTGCACCCCAGAGAACAGAAGAGGGTGCTGGATTTCTTAGGACTGGAGTTACAGACAGTTGTGAGCTGCTATGTGGTTGGTGGGACTGGAACCCAAGTCCTCTGCAAGAGCAACCAGTACATTTAACCTCTGAGCCATCTCTCTAGCCCAAAAGTAGTTCTTTTTGATCACAATAATTAATTAGCTATTCATAAACATTTTGACCTTAATGTTGTATCTTAGTCACTGTGGTTTTAATGCCATAGCAGTAAACTGACTTTACATGCAAATTATCAAAATTATCTCACCTCAATATTTCTTATCATATTGTGGTTCAGCCACAGAACTTCCAATTTTATTAACTTCTCTAAATTTTCTATTTTGTAAATTTTATTGTAATATAAATATAATTTTTCCAAATTTCTACATCCTTGAAGGCCTTCAATTTTCTGTTGAAAAAGAGATTGGAGAATGTTACTTACTTCATCTTTGACTTATCAATAAAGTTTCTAAGTCTTTTTTCGTTTAAGTAGCACTTTATTGTAATATAAATACCCAGAAAAATTAACTCTAAATTAAAATAAACATAATTTCTCCATCTAAATACAGCTATATTCAATTTTGTATATATTGTTTAAATGTTAGCCAACTACATTTATGTGATATTAATATAATCATATGCATATGATTTTATGGGTGGTGTGGATTTTTTTGTTCAAGACCGTCTAACACATTTTCATAATTTTCAAAATCTAATGTTTAATAATTACAAAATATTTTATGAAGGTCAAAACAGCTTTCTTTAAAATTCCTCTATGTCCAGAATATTCACATTTGATGATTTTATTTATTGGGAAAGCAGTGCAACAAATACTTTTATGCCTAACTGTTCTCTGTTGTTGAATTACTTCTTGAGTATAAAATTCTTAGGGTAGGGGTTTCTGAGTTCAAAGGTGCACACATTTCTATTACCCATGGTACATTTTGTAGTGTTTCTTTCTAAAATATACGTCTAACCGTTTAGTGCCAAAGTGAATCAGTATTGCTAGTAAGCAATACTGGCTATCATCTAATTTGATATGTTTACAAAAAATATGTTTTGATTCCTTATTCTGTTTTCACTTTGTGCAATTTTTTATCTTTGCCCACTTATCAGTTTTGATCCATACGCACTGCACATATTTTTATGAACTATTTTTCCAAAGTGAAGAATTCAGGATTAGATGAACCCGTAAGATTGTCTGTCTAAACTTACCTCTATGCAGCATTCAGCAATCCAAAGTTCTTTGAGCCGTAAGCAAGTCTCTAATCCTGAAATTTCCTTTATATCTTGAGCAACAATTGTAAGACTTGATAAATTATGAAACAATGATAATCCAACTATTCGGGGATACCCTGAGAAAAACATCTCCAGTTTTGAAGTATCTGATCCTTCCTGTCCAACCATCTCATAAGATAAACCATTGCACAAACACTGTTTTAAGAAGAAAGAATTTGAATTATTACCTGTTTTAATTAGTTTTTTTTTTAAAAAAACTGTCTTTTGATAACACAAACTATGAACTTCTCCTGGAACAGAGACCATGCTCACACTCCCTCAGAAGAGAACGCTGAATCACGCTCCTAACGCCTGTGCTTCTAGTCATCCACTCACCCAACAGGAGGAATCTCCTTCCCACCAATCCTCACAGCTCCAGGAAGGAGAGTCAGAATGTTCCCAATCCTCACAGCTCCAGGAAGGAGAGTCAGAATGTCCCCAATCCTCACAGCTCCAGGAAGGAGAGTCAGAATGTTCTCCTCAATACTTTTGCAAATATTACAGAACGAAGGGTTTGAACTCACCAGTTCTTTAATGATTTCACCTCGATTTAAGTTTTCACTTTCAATCATCTTCCATTAAAAACAATGGTCACACTAATATATCTATTAAAGAAAACAAAAGACGGAGTTAAGTCCTGGAGTCACGTCAGGCCGATTAGGGAATCACCTTAACACTAGCAACTGTGGCACTGTCAGGTCCCTGATTACCACCAGACGGCCTACCACCAGATGAGAATAAAGAAATGTATACTTGCAGCAGGAAAAAGTTGACCTCTAGAAAGGCTGATGAAGTTGTTTCAAGATGAATCAGTCATCACATTGGGAGAAAAGTCATGTGTACAAACGCATGCCAAAATTCCAGACACCAGAAAGAGAAGTTTTACTAAGCTAATTAAAAAAAATTGTAAAGCTGTTTTCAAACTCAGAGCAGCAACTGTTGGAAAGCGGAACTGCTGGGGCATTCTGGATTCGGCAGGGCTTACGGCACAGTACACCTGGGGATTAGCACTCAGGCTTTGTGAACTGGGGACACTGTTCCACCTTGATGAAGGCCTTGGACCAGGACCCTCTGAAAGTCAGGTGTCATCAATACAAAGTCATTAAGAGGTCAAGTCTGTAAGAGGCCATGAAGGTTCCTTACTCCAAGGATGGAACCTGGTGCTCAGATTCCACCTGCCACATGAAGATCACACCAGATACCTGTTTCCAGTGCCTTGATCTTGGAGTTCCCGGCACACAGAACTGTAGAAAACAAATGTCTATCGACTCTGGCTCTGGGCATTTTCTTATAGCGACATGAAATGGACTACGGCCTTGAGCCGAGGAGGAGAGGAGGAACTCCACCCAGCTAACTCCATAGAGCAAAACGCAATCAGAAAGTTATCTTACTTGCACTAATATCTTGGCTCAGTTTAGCCATTTCTGTTAGCATTCTGTCTAAACTCCAGCCCCACAGTTACCTGGCAACAGCCAGGTAAGCCTGGCCCACTATAAAAGGGGCTGCTTGCTCCCTCCTCTCTCTCTTAATCTCTTGCTCTCTTTATCCCTCTGTCCCCTTGCCCCTTCCCCCTTTCCCTTTCACCTCTCTCCACATGGTCATAGCCAGCTTCTACTTTCTCTCTCTCTCTCTCTCTCTCTCTCTCTCTCTCTCTCTCTCTCTCTCTTTTTGCCTCTACTACCTTCCTGGCTCCCTTTTCCATGCCCTGAATAAACACTCTCCTATACTATACCGATGTGTGGCTGGTCCCTCAGGGGGAAGAGATGCCTCAGCATGGGCCCGCTGAGACATCCCCTCCCCCATACCTCACCACACACTCATAGAACATATTCTCATTCTCTTTATCTTTTTATAGACACATCAGTTTTCTCAGTCACTAACCTATGTATCAAAGACCTAATAGGTACCAGAGAAGACGGCAAAGGAGGGGAAAGAGAACCAGGTTGGTATGTGGAATCTAAGCAAAGAACTGAACACGTGAGGTGAGCCATGAAGGAATCTGGATCACATGCACCCAGGCAGAGGGAGCAGCAGTCAGAGCACAGGCTGGGGATATGCTTGGGATATTTGCAGGACAACACGGCAGCTGGATGTGCTGGACCACACTAAAGGACATGCAGACTGATGGGATCTGCCGTCAGGAGGACTGTTGGGCTGGACCTCTGCTGCTCATTCCTTCTCTGCTTCCCACTGGCTACTGCATCTTCACATCCAGAAGACGACAGTGCTGCAGGAGCTACCCTGTGGGTCTCCCTTCTCTCTGGGCTCATTGTCCATCAGCCCATAAGGACAAAGGGAGCAGAGTCCATGAGCAGGGTTTCAGATGGCCTCTGAGTTCTAATGGTAAGGTAACAATGACATACTCAAAACAGTTTTGGGCAGACAGATCAACTTTACTTGGCGTTATTCAGGGGTTCTATAGTTTGGGGTTAATGGGGTAGGAGTATCCAGGGTGGGCACAGGTCATTGGCTGAAGTGTAAGGTACCGAGGTACCTCCTTAGCGTGGGGAAGCATTCCAGGAAACTCAGGTGCTTGCTGATGGGGTTCTTATTGGGAGAACGGAAGCTGAACCTGTGATCTCACCAAGTCTGCAGGACATCTGCAAGTAGATCTCTCTCTCTCTCTCTCTCTCTCTCTCTCTCTCTCTCTCTCTCTCTCTCTCTCT
>NW_021604585.1:2068991-2084142 GCF_004785775.1 Grammomys surdaster | reverse complement strand
TCTCTCTCTCTCTCTCTCTCTCTCTCTCTCTCTCTCTCTCTCTCTCTGTGTGTGTGTGTGTGTGTGTGTTCAACTTCCTAGGCAAGGTCAGAGGAGAAGCCCTGCTGACAAAGGGAGTCTGCCCTGAGCTCAGAAGGCTATCTGGATAAACGATAGACTTTGCCCTTAATTAGCAGAACACTGGCAGTAAAAGAATTTAGCCATAAAACACTTGAAAGCATTTACAGGCTCCATCAAAGGCACTTATGAAGATACAGGCCATGGTATCCTTTGGCCAGGTTTACTCTGAGGGAAGACCAAGTAAAGGAAGGGCTTGCGGCCCCTCTACTATCAGAAGCATGGCCTTACATTGGTTTAATGTCTGTGGGAACTGAAGGGAAGGCCATCTGCTCACTGTGATGCAAAGGTCAGAGTCAATCCTCAGGACCAAAGACATCAAATAAGTACCCAGGTAATCTTAATTTACGTCTGAGATATCAACTGTGGAAAGAACTACACTGCTTCCTCCTAAATGATTACAGACATTCAGTACCAATTTTGGACTTTCTGATCTGTCCCTTCCCTCTCTTTCTCTTCTCCAGTATCTGTGTCACCCTGCTTCCATGAGATGTCCCCTATAATCCCTGGCATTTGAACACTTGTTTCCCAGTTGGTGGCTGTGAGTTGGCCTTGCTGGAAGTGTGTGAGTGTGTTGGGGGGGCTGGGAGCGGGCTTTAAGGTTTCAAAAGTCACATTAGCCTTGCACTAATCCTGCCACCATGCCTGCCTACTACCACACTCCCTCACCACAGTGGCACTGGCTTTGTGATGGCTACATTCGGAGTCAACTAAAGCCGAAACATCTGGGCATTCCTGTAGGGGTTTCGATTTCTCTCGATTGGATTATCTGAGGTGAGAAGACACCCTAAATCTAGGCTACACCTTCTGGTGGCACGGAAGAAGGAAACTTTTGATTTTTGTCTGCTTTTCCTCACTCTCATGGACAAGGCCATGGCAGTACTTTGCTGGGATTAGAACCCTATTTCAATAGGATTCCAATTTAGACTGAAGACCAGCTGAGACATCCAGTCATGTCTCCAGTCAGGAGACAGCCATTCATGGGCTAGCCAGACCACAGCCACAGCTTGTAGCCACTCTAATCAATTCCCCTTACACACACACACACACACACACACACATACACACACACACAATCAGTTCTCTTCTTCTGGCAAACCCTGACTAATATTGGCTCTTAACCCTCTGGAACCACAAGCCCACAGTAAAGCCTTCCTTCTATGCTTCCACAGTTGCCAATACAATGCCCCCCTTCTCCTTTTAAGTTTCTTAGTCTTTTATACTCATTTTTTTAATGACTAATACTTAAGATTTGTTGTTGTTGTTAAAGTTACTCTGTTGTGGGGCTTAAGATTCATTCAGAAGTTAAGGGCACTTTCTGCTCTTCCAGGGGACCAGAGCTCTATTCCTAGCCCCAACATTAGTGGGCTAAGAGCTACCCCTTCTCTGCAGATCCTGTTCCTCTGGTGTCTGTAAGTACCTGTACACCTTGCACATATCCACACACACATTACAAATTAAATATATATATATTAAATTATATAATATATATATATTATACAATTTATATATATATATTAAATTTTATATATATATATATATATATATATATATATGGATTTTAAAAGTCCAGCTGGGATTCTGACTGAAGAGTGCATTACAGAAAGTGTTATAGGAAGGGCGCTCACCTTTACCGTGTCGTCTTCGTAAACACAAAGCACTTCTCTTCATTTAGTCAAGAAGACTACATTTTCTGCGTATACAAACATGTGGATTCTGTCTCAGCTTCACGATTCTCTGTCAGCATCGATGCCCCATTTAGGTAAAATAATCTTATTCTATCTAGCTCAGTAGTTAATTGACAAAGCAAAATCCAATGGAAACCTCCAACTTTGCACAACTACATCTGAGCTAGGAGAAGCTATTCCTCAGCTACATAGGCAACTGTTTCTGTTTGTCCTCAGCTCCCTTGCCTATGAGAAGAGGCTGGAAGACAGAAATCCTGAGATCCATGAGAGTACCCTAACATTCACCACTCTTCTCAAGTCTTCACCCTTTCTCCCTCGTTTTTCTCCTCTTCCCTTATCCTCCCTCCTGCCTCCTCCCCCATCTCTTGTCAGATTGTCTTGTCCTCACCTTCACAGGCAGGCAACAGGGATGTCTTAGGATGCACTACCTTCAATTCCCTTTCTCCTTAAAGACACATTGCCCCCCCCCCCCCGCTCCTTAGGACTTTTGGCTCAGTAGAAATGTTCATTTTGGGGCTGAGGGAGCTGGGTTAGTGGGTGGAGTGTTTGTGTTTGCCATGCAAGCATGATGATTTCAGTTTGGATTCCTGCCACCCACGTAACTGCTGGATACCTGCAATCCAGGCCTGTGAGTAGAGACAGGCAGAGCCTGAGAAGTTGTGGGGTAGGGGTGTGGAAGTTGGGGAAGGCTTGCTGGGTCTGGCAATTTGGTTTAATTGGTAAGCTCCATGTTTACTGAGAAACTGTCTCAAAAATTAAGGTAGAGAGAAATTGAGGAAGACATTCCATGTTAGCAGTCTGATTTCCACACACCCTTGTGTGAGCCTGCACTCCACACATGTGCACACAAATCACAGACAATAAATAAAGTCTTCATTCTGACTAAAATCAACCAGCTTTGCTGTGCACGGGTCCACCTTTTCTACCTCTGTTCGAGACTTCTCTGCCAGTCCTTCGTCTTTCATTTCATAGTCTCTCTTCCCTCTGCGCATGAGTACCTGGTTTCCCTATTTAGAAAAGTCCTTTTTATACCGCATTAAAAAAACCAAATAGTTACATTTCACACTTTCACAAAGAACTTTCTAGACAATCAGCAGCAACATTTTACTCCAGTCAGTCCTCAACCCTCTTTAATGTGAAGGAAAACCCCTCAAGCCATCACAGTTTCTACCTGTGGTTAAATGAGACCAACAACAGTAACTTCAGATTACCAAAGGCCGTGGATGTGTTTCAGCGCTCAACTTGACCTTGACGTGACTTTGAGCAATTCTGATAGCACTGAGCAATACTGATTACTCTTACATTTTCCTCTTGGTTGCTTTCTATCTCCTTTCTCTCCCTCCCTCCTCACCCCTGTCACTCTAAGTATCCCCATTCAGGAAGAAACACTGGTGTGTATATCTAAGTGCGGAGGCCAGAGGATTTCTCAGGGGCCATCCCACAGGTGCCATCCATCTTGACTCTCTTTTGAGACAGTGTCTCTCATCTTGATGGAAAGTCCCCTGTTGGGCTAGGCTGGCTGACCAAGGAGCTCCAGGAATTGGCTTGCCTCATCAGCACAGGGATTACATGCCATGTTTTATTTACATGGGTTCTGGGATGGAACTCAGGTCCTCTTGCTTGCAAGGAAAGCGCTTCACTGTCTAAACTGTCTCCCTCGTCCTCTACTTGTTATTTTTCACTAACAGCTTTCTTCTTTGTAAAAGTCACTCTTCCTTCCTGTTCTCTCTCCTGTGCAATAAACTCAAAAGCCCACGTGGAAAGCTCCATGCGGGCGTGTCACAGGCATCTCAAGTTCAGGATGTCCCAAGCTCAGCTCATATTTCCAACTAATGTGGTTTCCCCTTAATGGAAACTGTGTGCTAAAGTACACCACCATCCATCCCCCCTCCATCTGAGTTGGAAGCTTGAGACTTACTTACCCCACGCCTTTCCCAGGCTCATTTCTCATCAAGCACACACACACACACACACAGACACACACAGACACACACACACACAGACACACACACACACACAGACACACACACAGACACACACAGACACACACACACAGAGACACACACACAGACACACACACAGACACACACACAGACACACACACACACACAGACACACACACACACACACACAGACACACACACACAGACACACACACAGACACACACAGACACACACACACAGAGACACACACACAGACACACACACACAGACACACACACACACACAGACACACACACACACACACACACACACTTCTCATGCTTCCTCTCCGCTCTCTGCCACTATGCCCCGCCTTGTCTCACTACCAACACCATTCTCTCATTCACTGGAGCCAGCCTCCTGAGGGGTATATTTGCTTATGCCACTCCTCTTGGAAACTGTTTATGGACAGCATATTCAGACTCATGCCAATCTCTTAAGCTCCTGGTCAACCAAAACAGCCATACAACATTCCAGCACGGGTCACAACTCTAGTCCTGTGATAGCTAGCATCATATACTAGCTCATACTTCCAGCTCTCCTTAAAACGTCTTTCCTCCTTGACTCTATACTCCACATATCCTGAAAGAGTGCACCGAGTCTTCTTCAAAGACTTGCATCCTCTTTGGTCTTATTGCAAACATTCTCTTTCATGTGACTGGGTTAGGTTAGCACATGTCCCCTGTATAGCTACTGTCTGTCACATTGTATTGTGATTCTTGCAGGTCTTTCCTCCTAACACGCTCACTGAGAACAAGAACTACGTCTGACACATGGTGAGCGGTCAACGTAATTTATCAAATGGTTCCAATTAGCTGTCATACCACACACAGCTCCAATCCAACATAATTTTAAACACTGTTCTGCATGACAATTTGAAACACAGTACTAACTGGCCTGTAAAGAACTCTTTCTGCCAGGAGAGCTGAGTAAACATCTGTTCTAAGAAACTACAACTTTTCTGTCCAGCGGAAGCCCTACATGGTTCAACTGATTTCTCCCTTGAGTATAAAGGGGCCAGAATTCAACACTTCTCACCGATGGCTTATGTAAACGCCCTCCCGTTTCTAGCTTCACCAATGAGCACTTGAGTCTTTCAGTCCAGTAGCCACCCGAGGCTGTGGCACATCTTTCCTTTCTTTTTCCTAGGATCCTTCTCTAAAGTATTGCTATTATTTTTTAATATTATAACTATCATCACAATATTATTATAATCCCCAATGCATCATCACATAGGTTTTCTGACCTGTATGCTGCTGGTAGATTTTTCCAGCTGACTCCCTAGTCCTTCTTACAGGGGGAGAGACGCCTAGAGGCCACTAGAAGACAGATACTCAGTACCTTATTCCAGAGAGAGGATGGACTCCGGGGCTGTCTAGACAGGTCAGAGTGCACTCCGACCTCCCAATCCCTTCGTGCAGCTGACACCTCACGCACGCTTTCAGCCCCGGGCCTGCTGTGTACTGACCACCTACTGCGGTTGCCTAGGAAACCAGCTCTCCGCCTCCCTTGACCTCTGGGTCACGAAAGGGATAAAGAGGGCGGGGAAATCAGCCGCCCATCCTCGTCTGCATCACGTGGTGGCAACCTACAACCAATTAACATAAGCAGGGAAGACCCTCTCCCGCCCCCTTCCGGAAGACCTCCTCCCACCTTTGCTGTGGCTCCTGGGGAGCGGTGGCAGCTGGTCGTTGGCTAGTTCTTAGTCTTGCGTGTATCTCTCTTCACTTTGTTTCCTTCCGAGGACAGTAACAGTTTGTGGGCTAGGCGGTGGGGACCTGGTCCTGGCATTTTCACAGTGAAAGTTTTTGACACCTGGAGCCTCGAAGTCAGCAGTATTAACTGGTCTTGATCCCCAGCATAGCGTGGAGCAGTGAGGTCACAAGACGGTTCCCAGATCCGCCCCCTCCCGCAGCTGATCGTCCCAGCTGCGCAGCTGCGGCCGCCGAGAGCCCGGTGAGCCCCCAAGAGCAAGTGCAAGACCGCGCGCCCAGGAACGTCTCAAAGCAATGGACCCCCCACTGGTCTTTTAGTAGTTCTCAGGCAGGTTTTCGAGTGTCTTAAATTTGCCAAAATTCTCAGGAGGCAATAGTTTATTTACAAAATAGAGTAGAAGTTAAGGGGTACAGGGAAAGACTGGCTGAGACAGCAATGAACTTAGAAAGCAAGCCAAATCAACCGCTGCCAGCTCTCTCCGTTCTTGACACCCACTATGTCCACTAGAGTTAGCCGCTAACCACAGCCCTGTATGTGCCCTTTAAATGAGTTAGTCTGAGCTGACGTGTACAGTAAAATACACCTCAAAACTTGAACGCATAGTATGCAGAGATGCAATGGAAACGCTTTTGGTTAATGCTTTTTATACCGAACACGTTAAACTATTTGGGAGTGCATTGAGTTAAATAAGGTTTTATTTTGTTTGTCTGTTACGTTGAAAATTTGGCTATCAGGACAATTTATAGCTGCTTGGGGGGCTTGCATTAGGTTATTTTGGACACAGCATGTCGTTGTTTGCTGTCCATTGCAAGAGATAAACACCATGATCGGACACAACTTGAGGTGAGGGTTTATTTGGCTTATATGGTCAGATCACAGTCCTTCACCAGGGAAGTCAGCTCAGCCAGTAGCAGTGGAGAAATACTGTGGCCTCAGCTTGCTTTCTTATACAACCCAGGACCACCAGCTCAAGACTGACGCTGTCCACAGTCGGGTGGGCCCCCTTTCGTATCAATCACTGATCAAAAAATGTCCCACAGATATGCCCTCAGGACAATCTGAGAGGGGCAGTTCCTCAGTTGAGATTCTGTCATTGTGTCTAGGTTTGTATCAAATTGACAAAACTCTTGACAGCACTGTACTCATTTTTATATTCAGTGGGGTTGTGTTAATATTTAGGATTGATGAATCCTCTTGCAAAAGAGTGTCTGTAATGCTCCTTTCCCATCACCAGATGACTGCTTTGCTCAGCCTAGTTTTAAATTACTTTCTCAAGAAAAAGTTCACATTATAAATATTTCTATTTAACAACTTAAGAGTTGGATTCATTCGATGCCTTTGCTGTCTGTAATATTGTCTGTAAACAAATTCACTGAAGAAGTAAATTAATTTTTCTTCTGTATTTTCATTTCACTGAACAGTATTCCTTCCTGTGAGCAACAGATCAAAAGTAAGCCGATTAAACTATTTGAGGCTTAAGGGTAAAAGTGATGCTAGTTTTTTTTTTTTTAAACTGATTCAGGTTTTACTTTTAACTATCTTCTTCTCTGAAAATCTAGGTGAAAAAGATAACCTATGCTTGTAGAAGCCTTCTGTTTAGAATATAAAGATTAAATAGAAGGAGGATAGTTTTAATTTCTAAACTTTAAAGAAATTTCATCATAGATCAATTAGATTAAACTTACCTACTGATGCATCAAAAATTTCACTTTGGGGTATGCTGGTTAGGTTTTTGTTTGTTTGAATGGTTTTGTCTGTTTTTGTCAACTTGACACAAACCTTAATTGAGAAAAATGCCTCCATCAGATTGGCCTGAAGGCAAGTCTGTAGGGTGTCTTCTTATTGACGATTGATGTGGGAGTGGCCAGACCACTGTGGGCAGTTCCACCCTTAGGCAGGTGGTTCTGGATTGTCTAAGAAAGCAGACTGAGAAAACCACAGAGAGGGAGCCAGCAAGCCGAGTTTCTCAGTGGTTCCACTTCAACCCTGCCTGCAGGTTCCTTTTTCTTGTTTGATTTTCCAGCCTGACTTTCCTTCATCGATGAAGTCATAAGGCGAATTAATCCCTTTTCTATCTAAATTACTTTTTGGTTATGATGCTTATCATAACACTAGAAAACAAACCAGAACAGGAAGAATGTAGTGTCCAGGGAAGGAGTACAGAGGTTATCAAAATACGTTGTTTGGTTTTGAAGTATACGAATCTGTTGTGGTTTCCCTCCAAGAGTAAGTGCTAATACACATTCTGTGTTATATAAAAACAGTTTATGTGAGAGCTCACATAGGACAGGGCCATCCCCAGTCATTTTTCAGGAGCCTTCCATCTTGTTTCCTGAGACAGTGTCTCTCACTGAAGCTGGTATTCCTGCAATTACGATAGTCTGTCTGGCCAGTGGGTTATTACAGTAGTCTGTCTGGCCAGTGGGTTATTACAGTAGTCTGTCTGGCCAGTGGGTTATTACAGTAGTCTGTCTGGCCATTGGGTTTCAGAGATCTGCTTTGATCTCCCTCCTCAGGTGGGATTACAGGCAAGCACTCACTACCTAACAGAGTTTTTATCTGGGTTCCAGGCCTTGAGGTCCAGTCCTCACACTTGCACAGCAAGCAGTTTTCTCCTGAGCCGTCTCCTCATACCCACCCAGAATGTGAAGAGTGCTCTTTTTTCTCTAGGGAAAGCTCAAGGACTTTGCCAGCAGGACTTGTGTCTGGGCCCTCTACAGGCTTAGAGTAAAAACCTTTGGTGATTTGACAAATTAAATCCTTTATCCAAAGTAATTTGTAAAAGACTGCTTGGTTGTTTCAATACTTCAGTGTAGTTTAAAGTGGAAAGGTACGAGCAGCCTACGTTCATCTCATTTTGAGGCTGACGTACGATATTTACAGATACAGTACGCTGTATCTGTAAATGGGAGTGCAATCGCTGACAGCTGAGAGAAGAAGTAGATGTACGTTCTCATCTCGAGCCCCAAAGCCATCTCCAATAGTTATCATCTTCTTCAAGGGCATCTCACTGGGGAAACAAACTACTCTTGTGGGTGGGCTGGCCAGCTGTAGGTGCCAACAGAAAACACACTCAGTGACATCTTGGGAAGTCCCTTGTCTTCCTGTGTCAGGCTTTTCCTCCGCCACCCCTTTCACTTTGTATATTATTATCACTACTACTATTACTATTGTTATTGTTATTTTGCTCTACAGGTTCTTTTCATCTGTATTATGGCTTGTAGTTTTTAGTGTTTTTACAGGATTCCTAAAGGTGTGAGTGAGTGGGGTCTCTGCATCTGTGTCTGCTTCCTGCATCTGTGTCCGTTTCCTGTGCTTTCTCCTGGCTCTTCTCCCTCTGTTACTTTGTTTTGCCCTATTCAGATGTGTTAGTTCTTGCTTTATCATATTACATTTATTGCTATCCTTAGGAGACTGTTCATTTACTATCTAGACACATAAAGAGGCTGGATCCAGACAGGAGGGGAGGTGGGGAGAACAAAAACCATAATCAGTATATGTTATGTGAGGAAAAAAAATCTACTTTCAATAGCTGGGAAAAAATCAAAAGAAAAGAAATGCTTGAATAATGTAACCATTCATTAATTAAAATCTTTTGGATTGACTATTAAATTTATTTATCCAAGAAACCCATCATTAAGAAAAGAGAATGGCAAGTCAGAAGAATGAAAAGTTTGGAGACCTTAAGTGCTAATTAGAATCTCATATTTTTCTAGACACTTGATCTTTGTACAAACAACCATTTCCCAGCTAATGATTTCATTAGATTGTCTGTAAAAGTTCATTGCCTCGTGCTTGAATTCTACATGTCATAAAAACCCATAAATGAAACACAGTTCAAAACTTCCTCAAGCAGTGGAAGGAATCATTATGTGGTACTTACAAAGTCATCATTAAAGGCCAGCTTAGTAATGTCTAGCAATGTATATTCAAATTCTATGAAATGAATACATTAAGGTACTGTTAAAAGTTAGAAGTTGTGCTAGGCAAGATTTTAATTAGGTCGACATAATTCTACTTCTACAGTTTCTACCTAAAGGAGTTAGGCTTTGGCTATGATTTGTTGATACATAATTAATGAGCAGAAAAAGTAACTTCCCCTGTTTCAGATAACTTCACTCTTTGTTTCGTCCTTTCTGTCATGTTTGCAGCTCACTCTAGGCAGCAGTCCAAAACCAATGAATTGAAGCCAGAGAGGGAGGCTTAATCCACTGGAGAGACGCTGGCTCTTGTGAGGGAGAACCCTATTTTCACCTTCTCTGCCCTTAGAACTCAGGCCTTAAGCCCTGATCATATTCTTAGACCTCAACATATTGACAACAGGGCACATAAAGCCCTTCTCCATTTTCATTTTTTCCCCGTCTGTTGTCTGTATCCTACTCCCATCCTAGCCACTGACAAAAAACAAGGATTCTTATTCATGTTAATGCATGTTAACTTCATAGAAAATGGGCTTCCTTGTGATGTTTTCATACACATGTTATGTATTTTTTGAATTTAGTGGTGTGTGTGTGTGTGTGTGTGGTGTAGTTTTCTTAGTTTTCTTTATCTATTGAGTTACTGATGAATACCTAGGCTTATTCTGTAAACTGGCTATTGTGAATGGGCTTAACAAACATGGCTAAGCAGATCTATTGCATGATGCCTTAATACCCAGGACTGGTATAGCTCAGTCATATCGTAGATCTTTTCCAGTCTTTTGAGGAATCTTCCTACTGATTTCCATGAGGCTGTACCAATTTGCAATCTACTAATAATTCAAGAATGCTTGCCTGCCTGAATTCTCTCTAGCATTTACTAGAATACAAAGTATGTATTCTTGATAATAGCCATTCTTTCTAACTGGAGCATTTGTCTGATGGTTAAAAATGTCTAAGAATTTTTTTTTTGGTCAAATACGGTTTGTCCATATTAGTCTTTAGTTCATTTGAATATATATTGATTGGATTAATTATTCTTTTGGTGTTAAATTTTAAGTTCTGTTTATTTGTTTGTTTGTTTGTTTGTTTGTTTTTGCTTTTTGGAGACAGGGTTCTACTGTGTAGCCCTGTCTGTCCTGGAACCTGTTTTGTAGACCAAGCTGGCCTCAGACTCACAAAGATCCACCTGCCTCTGCCTCCTGAGTGCTGGGATTAGAGAGGTGAGCCACTACTGCCCAGCAAAATTTAAATGCTTTATATATTATGAATACAGTTCCTCTGTTGGAAGAATAGCTGGCAAGGATTTTTCTCTCATACTGCATGTAGTACTTTAACATATATTTATCACATGTATGCATGTGTATGGAATTATACACCTATATGCGTGTGTATGGCATGCATGTGGAGGTCAGAGGATGACTTTCAAGAGTCAGTTGTCTTCTTCTATCGTGGGAATCCTAGGGATTGAACTTAGGTCACTGGATTTGGCAGCGTACCTGCCACTGAGGTAACTTAGGTCACTGGATTTGGCAGCGTACCTGCCACTGAGGTGCAAAGTTCTCAACTTGATGCAATTGACTGCCTTTGTGAGCTTCATACATCTATCTTTTAAATGGTTTCATGCCCATATATTGATTTATATACATGATATTTTGATATAAAATTTATTCTGATCTTTAAATACCATGCTATCTTGATATAATATCTATGTTTCAATATATACATCCACTTAACTGGCTCTGTATTCTGCACTCTAGTCTATAAGACACACCAGCCATGGCTGTCTTTTGTTCCTGTTACATTCTAATAATGGGCTCCCAGCTTGATTCCAATAAACACCACCACAGTGGTCAACCTGCAACTGTTTTCTGAAGGACAATTTCCCTGGGATAAATAGCAGGAATGCAACTCCTAGGCTAAGGCAAGCATACCTTATTTACCAAATGCCCCAGAATGGCTGTCCCAAACTTCCTTTCTATAATAGTACTTGGGGAATCTTATTCTTCTTGTTAGGGAAGTTTAAGTGAAAACAAAATCTCTCTGACCAATCCTCCAAAATCCTTTCCACAGAGTTGGAAGAAGCCATATAGTGTAAAAACATCATACTAACGTCAACAGATCTTACAGACAAGCCACTAAAGAGATTACAAGTTCAAGGTGACATTATATAGCTTAAGAGATACAATTCATGGCACACATACTCTAAAAATAAACAACTGGTTCTCAATTAAGAGAGCTTGGCAAGTACCCTTTGTCACACTTTTAGTATGAGCATAAAGTTCATCCTAAATTCTCCTTGTAATTTGCTTGAACCACCTGCATTGATTAAATGGCTTGAGTTAAAGGAATAACAAGCTAGTCTCCTGACAGAGGACAGATGGAGACAGAGATGCCTTGCAGTAATTAGGCCCCGACTGTACCAAAGAAATGAGAAGGGAACCATCTCCCTTGAGGATTACATTTAAAAGAGATGTCCCCCAGGTCACGAGAAAGGTCATATATATATATACGTATATAGAGTAAGACAATAAAGAATTTGTAATTACATGTGTTCTAAGGAAAATACCTTGAAGGAAACTTGGGGAGCAGGTTCTCTCACCTTCTGTGTCGGGCATTTCCTCTCCTTATTTGTATTCACACCATCACTCTGTTCTTTGCTAAAGATTTGCATCCTGTCTGCCTCCACCGTAAGGCCCTGAGCTCTGTGAGGGCACAGACCATCCCTCCCTCATTTGTGGTTGAAACTCCTTCATCTATCTTAGTAGCTGTCACACAACAAGAAAGCACCATTGACTGTATGCTTATCAAGTAGTGTGCTCATTACTTTATTTAAGCTACGTTATATTTTCAGGTAATTTTTGTCTCTAAAATATTTCAGATTTCCTCCACTTTAAACAAACTAAATGCTCTATGAAGACTCGGATTTATAAAGCTCCAATTAACAACCATGACTTACTACGAGTATCTAATCCCCACTCGGCAAGATGAAGGACTTCAAACTTCTTACTGTTTTCTCATCAGGGCAAGGACTAAGTGAACTCCACTGGCCATCCTTTCTGAGCACTAATCTCATTTATGAGTGTTCTTTCCTCATGATCTAACCTCCCCAAAGCCCTTCCTCCTAATTGCCATGGAGTTAGAATTCCAACATAAGAACTTGGGGAGACACAAACATTCTGGCCATTGCATTCCACTCCTGGTTCTCCCCAGCTGGTGTCATTTTCACTCGCCCAACCTCCATCCCAACAGCCCCAAAGTCAAGCATCAACTCAGTGCCAAAGCCAAGAGTCTTCATATGTAAATCAAACATAGGCGAATCTCAAGGCAAATTCCTGGTTGGCTGTAGATCTGTAACATAAGTCAAGCAATATGCTTCTCAAATAAAACAATGGGATAGGCCCAGGAAGACCTCCTTCCCATTCTGAGAGTGAGGCATAGGAAAGAAGAAAAATTAGTACACACTATGTGTACCAGAGACTAAACAAGGAAAACATTAAACTTTCAGGTAAAAGATTAATCTTTGGCTTATTGTCCTGTCTTCTAGACACAGTTGAGCAAAGGTTAGGCCCCCAGAATTTTGGGTGGCCCAGCTTTGCTGGGTATTGCCCCCACTGGAGCTCTCACAGGTTAGATTGTGCCTGTGTGTTTCATTCAGGGCAGAGTTGCATGCTGGTGGCCCTTTCAGTTTTAAGTGTGTGGTCCTGCGGCTGCTCCTCCCTTCACAGCTCTTCTGTATGGCTTTGCTCAGGCTCCATGCATTTTCAGAGGCACATACTCTACAGATTGTGGGGGCTAATCCACCTGCTCAATAAATACCAAACCACATTCTTCATGCAGGTGCATGTGTAGCTTCTGTACATCCTTGACAAGAAAAAGTGGCATTCTTCCTGGTGTTCTGGGGCCAGGGACAGTAAAGCATGGTGGCAAAGAGAGAAGAATAGAAAAGGACGTGCACAGGGTAGCGTTTGTTTTTAGAGAGAGTTGAGAAACTGGCTTCGGTCCAAGTTCAGCTTGCTCTGCCGTGGCTTTGTAAAGTGAGTTTTTGTTGGAACACAGCCACACTCATTTATTTACTCATTACAGTGGCAGAGTTGACTAGTTACACAACAGAAACCCTATTACCTGCAAAGCAGTATTTGCAGAAGCTTTGGCAACATTTTATATCTGATCTCAGTGGCATAGAATGAGGAACAATGGTTATTTTGTGGGTTTTAACCAAGACTCTAACAATTTCAAAGACTTGAATTCCAAGATGTTCCCAGAGTACTTGATCCGTCTATTGAAGAACCACTTGCCATCTTGCCTTTATTGTCTTTGAGTCAGAGGACACATCAGTGAACAAACACAATTCTCTTGCCTCTTGGGGCTGCTCTTCTGTTGAGGGAAACTACTTCACTTCCAAACATGTGTTTTCTGCAACCGATTCTCTTTTACTAGCTTCTAGATGCAGGGTGAGCGGATAGTGGGCAGAGTCTAGGGAAGGGCCAGTGCTTGCTTGCCATGCTAGATGTGATGGTTAATTTTGCTTGACAGCTTGGCTGGATCTGAAAGGAACCAACACACTCCTGTGAGGGACAGTCTTGACCTCATTATCTGAGAAGAGAGCCATCTTAAATGTGTGCAGCCCCTCCTAGTGGCAGACAAGATTAAAGGAAGAAGGGAACTTTTGCTTTTTGCCGGTTCATCTTCACTCTTGCTGGCAAGCTTATCTTGTTGCCAGCATGTGTGTGTGTGTGTGTGTGTGTGTGTGTGTAAGTTTCTTTAGAGAACTGACTAAGATGTTGGTTGAGGAAAGGAAGATCATGTGGCATGATTCTATCAGGGGAGAGCATAAGGGAGCAATCTTGGTTAATCTTTGGCTTATTGTCCTGTCTTCTAGACACAGTGGAGCATCTTGGAATTCAAGTCTTTGCAATCGTTAGAGTCTTGGTTAATTGTTCCTCATTTCTTATATGAAAAAAAAAAAGAACATGGCTTAGTAAATTCAGACTTGTCATGTAGACAAAACTGGCCTTGGACTTGTGACAATCCTCCGGACTCTGGCTTCCCAAATTCTAGACAATCATCACCATGGAAATAAGATAATTAAACACGAGCCAGTTGGAAACGATATAATATTACATTATATTGGGCCCTATCTAAATCTAATGACTGGTGTCTAGGAAAAAGGCCTTGGGCAGCACACAGATAAAAGGAAGAAAGGTCAAAAATCAGGGATTGGAGGAGACAGTCACAAGTCAAGGGTGACCAGATGCCCATCTATCTCTAGAAGGCAGGGAAAAGACTAAAGTCACCGAGAGCCACTAGAGGGAGCATGATGCTGCTAACACTTGTGGGAGAAAACACATTTCTGCTCTTGGTAGCAATCCTAGAGATGTACAGCAGGGATGTTAGGAAGGGGATGAACCTTGTTCATGGCAGCCGCTTTTTTTTTCTTTTTTGAGCAGAAAAGGTTATCCTGGGGAAACATAACTTGGGATAGCGCCTTTTAGCAAAAGAAAAGAAGGCCCTTTCTTCTGGGAAAGATGATGCTTCATGGGAAACAGCTCAAGTGGGTCCCTCTGCCAGTGTCCTTGCATGGGCTTCAGACTGCTCTCCATGGGCTATGGCCCTGTCCAAAGTAAGTAGAAGGAGGTTGTTGGGAGCTGTTTTGCCACTTCTATAAAGCAGGAGAGAGACTGAGACTGAGACTGAGACTGAGACTGAGACTGAGACTGAGACTGAGAC
>NW_021604585.1:2064141-2068891 GCF_004785775.1 Grammomys surdaster | reverse complement strand
GCACATTAACTAGCTCCAGGCAGAGTCAAGGCAGGTCTCAGCCTGTTGGCATGGGAACAAATATTTTTAGCAAATTGTTTCTGTTAGCTTGTGGCTTTGTTTCTCATGATACTGTAAAGTATATAAGGCCTAAGAAAATTAAACTCTAGGCTGCCACAGTATTGACTGGACCTTTGTCTCTGAGTCTTCTTTTCTGTCTCTCCTATAATCATCCTCACTTCCTCCTCAGAGGACTGCTTGACCTTTGCACTGGTGGGACTGGTGCAGGAGGTAAGTACTGCTAATCTGTCAGCTTGACTGGATTTTGATTAACAATGGAAACACAGTTCTGGGCATGTTTATGAACCAGTGTTCAAAAAGGTTTCACGAGAAGGGAAGACCATCTTGAGTATGGGAATTCCCTTTTCTTGGACTGAGGCGTCCCAGCCCGGGTTAGATGAGGACAGCTTTCCCTTTGACTGCGGGTCTAATTTGACCAGCCAGCTTGCCCTAATCAGTGCTGCTTCTCTAAGTTTGTTTGCCAGGTATGCTTCATGGCAACATGAAAAGGAACCAGCTAAGGGCCCATCTGGGTTTCTACCAACCTAAGATCTTGATGAGAGAGTGAGTCTTGGAGATGTGCAGTTGAGGCCAGAGGGAAGCAGAAATGACAAGGTTTACCACACTAGACTCTTGATGGGGTTTAGGAGAGACAGAGGGAGTAAAGTTCCAGAGAACCAGCATCCATGGCAACAAAGCAGACCACTACTGGGCTCCGACTCGGTCTCCAATAATGTCTTTGATAGTTTCTCTTTCCACAAACACTATATTTCCATTTGGAATTTGTAGATAATATATGCGCTTTGGCATTTGTGCTGTTCTTTAACGAGACAGGCAAAGGGATTAGAACTGTCTTCTATATTAGTTTAGATTGATTTTGTTTGACTCCCAGTGCCTGCCAATCAAATGGCTCCCACAACATCACAGTTGTCATCAAGCAGAAGAGTGTGCATGACCAGAAAGCACATCTAACAGGGATGTGCTGAGCTCAGGCCCTGCCCTTTTCTTCTTAATCAGCAATGGCTCCATCTTGGAAGAAAAGCACGATAGCTGTCAAAACAGGCCTAGGGACTGAGTGGCACCTCCAGGCCCTTCATTCTATTTCTTAACTGGCCAAGTGTTTCTGTCATTCCTGGCAGGAGGCTTGTATGACAACTCCACCCTGATCTGTGCATGTTCTCTGGCCACCGCTTCACTCCTGCTTCCTATCTCAGCTGACCGAGCCACCTCTCTGTGCTCTTGCCACCAGTGACTCAGTCAGGGACACATCCTGCTTATCAGCAGCCTTTCAATTAGTAGTTCTCAACCTTCCTAAGCCCTTTCAAACAGTTCCTCATGTTGTGGTGACCCCCAACCATAAAATTATTTTCACTGCCACTTCATTACTGTAATGTTGCTACTGTTGTGAACCATAATGTAAGTATCTCTTGATCTGCCCTCAGGCCTCAAGAATGCTCATGCTTATAAAGTAACAAGTGAGTGCATGGTGAAATGGCAGTACTCTTTGTGACAGAGACCCATTTACAAATGAAAGTTAGTTATGTTAAAAAAACACCTGAATAGAAGTTATTTAAAAGAAACTACTGTTATGTCTCCCATATCCAACTCCTTTAAAGCATTTAATCATAAGTGTGACTCTGATTCTGTCCCACTGCTGCGGGCCCTTGGTTGGATCCAGAGTGGAAGGAAGAGGGGAAGGTCAGAGATGTGAGATCAGTGCCTAAGACTGCACATGCCTAGCTTTGGGTCGTTCCTTCCCTGGTACGTTCCTCCCTCCTTAATTCTTAGCACTTTTGGCTTTTGGCTTCTCTCTTCTCTCTTCTCTCTTCTCTCTCTCTCTCTCTCTCTCTCTCTCTCTCTCTCTCTCTCTCTCTCTCTCCTCCCTCCCTCCCTCCCTCCCTTCCTTCCTTCCTTCCTTCCTTCCTTCCTTTTTTCCTTTTTTTTTTGGTTTTTTTCGAGACAGGGTTTCTCTGTGTAGCCCTGGCTGTCCTGGAACTCACTCTGTAGACCAGGCTTGCCCCTGCCTCTCAAAGGTGCTGGGATTAAAGGCGTGTGCCACCACCCCCCCACTGCCCTGTGCTTTTGGCTTTTCTTAATTCAGCTCTAGTGGTTATGTGTTTGTCTGCATTCTTTGTTTTGAATGCCTCTGTGCTCCAGATTGTCATTAAGAACCTTCCAGCTGGGTGGTACAGCTCAAATAAAATAAAAGCTCATCCTTGCAGGCTTTTAAAATGGTGGTGCTTGATTTCATCATGGATTTTCTTTCCGTTACCTTTCTCTTTTAGCTTAAATAAGTTGCTACACAGTGGTAGTGCTATTTGAGGCCTAAGCTCAAGTCACATGGACTCAAGTGTGAAGTATAAAAGGGTGCGTCAAAGTAAGTTTATTGATTTTTGAAGATGACAGTAATATAGTTTTGTTCTCTGTAGAATACCAAACAACATTTATTAGTTTTTAATTTAGAGTTTAACCAGGATGTCCCTAGTACTTGCCTAGCATTCTGAAGGCCTAGGTTCTATCCCCGAGTGCCACATGAAGAGAACTCTTTTTGGGGGTGGGATCTTACTATGTATCTCTCTGGTTGTCCTGGGACTCATTAACTATATAGGCCAGGCTGAACATGCACTCACAGAGATCTCCTGAGTGCCAAGCCATGCCTGGCAAAAATTTCTGATTATAACAGCTGTTCTCAAACTGTTGGATCTCCTTCTTACTTTTAAAAATGACTGAGAGATTTTATTTAAAATCTGAAAATGTAAAAAGTACATAATGGTATAGCTTAATTTAATCTACTCTGGAGGCCAAAGCAATATCCCTTTAATAAATATCTTACATGTCAATATAAATGATATATTTGCATAAAATAACCATATTTACTAAAAGGAAACTTTAGTGAGAAACACATTGTTTTACAGTAATTCTTATTTGAGATGGTTGACATAAAAGAGACCATAGCTAATGTGTCTTACCATAAACATAAATCAGCTCTGACGCAGGGGCCCTGATAATGTCAGTCACAGTTGAGAACCACTGGCTTAGAACAGCAGTTGGCTCATGAAGAAAAGATGACATAATCATCATAATAAACAGAGAATACATTTAGAAGGCATAAAAACTATTCTTTTAGTTATTAGGACATAATTTTGCAACATATTTTACAATATTTCTTCTCTGGGGCTGAGCGATGACTTGGTGTTTAAGAGCACGTCGCTCTTTTGGATGATCTGGGTTCAATTCCCAGAACCACCTTTATAGCTCAAAACCATCCTAACTGCAATCAGGGGATTCTGATCTCAAAGGGCACCAGGCACACAAATGGTGCACATTCATCTGTGCAGGGAAAAAATTCGACAAGTATAAAAATGACTTTAAATAATATTTTCACTTATGTTTGAGATGTAGAAATTCATTTTTAAAATCCTGAAAAGTACCTTTGTATGTGCTTGGTCTTACTGAGTGCTGGTGACAAAGATCTGTGGAGAGAGGGAATGAGGAGCTCTTTAGAACTTGTCAGTCGCTGTGCCTCTACCACAGTAGGTAGAATTAGCATGTTTAGTAGGAAGAGCTCTAAGTTTTGAGTTCTATGCAGTTTTAGAACTAGCTAGTTTTGTAAATCTGGGGAAATTACTTCACTCCTCTGAGCCACATCCCTGTGTGTGTGTGTGTGTGTGTGTGTGTGTGTGTGTTTTAATTTATTGAGCCCTCCCACATTCAGCTCCAATATTAATAGCTTGTGCATTCCACCAGAGAACAGATGGGGGCAGCAGTGAGCTTCATGAAAACGTAGGATTAAGACACACAGAAGCAGAACTGGAGGCGAGCATGGGAATTAAAGCCAAACGGTCACAAGATGTGAGACCACAGAACAGAGCCAGGCCAAGGCCTGGATAGTGTATATAGGCCCTGCAGAGAAATCCAGGCTCTCTGGTTGAGTTCAGTGATTAAAAATACTCTCCAAAGTGATGGCTTGGGCTGATGGCATAGGCCTAGCCTTAAAATGTAATCTGCACTGTGGGATGGGGACTTCATTCACAGCAAGTGCATCCAGCCGGGGTAAAGGGAATGCTCCCTTTACCCTCTTCCTCTTATAACAAAGTGGTTTTTTTTTTTCTCCTGTAGGTCATTTCACCTGAGGTAACCAACTCTTTGCCTGGTCTGGAACTGGAGTTTCTCTGGCACTTGGCACTCTGTTTTAAAGCTGGGAAAATTCCAAGTGACCTAAGATGAGTTGGTCACTCTGTCCCACGTGCAGATGATCCTCACCTGGGCTAAGTCAGTGGGATGGATGTTGTGAACAGCCAAAAGCCATTGCCTCACTGAAGGGAACACGCCAGTCTGAAGAGAAGATGGATCTCATCCCTGTTGAATACTCCTAGCCAGTTGTGCCCCAGGCCAGTACTACAGGAAACTTGCTGTTGCATGAGTTAGATCCCATTTTCCTCATAAGTTGAGGTTTGATTTCTGTCATGTGGGGGTCCCAACTGGAAAGAAATAGAAGAAAAAAAAATAATCTTTGCTTGACTTTGAGGTCCCTGGAGACGGCTGAACACGAGCAGCTAGTCTAACATAAGACAAGTTTTGAAGTTACCTGAATCTGTCACCCTACAAAGTTGCATCACCCAAGCAACCAGGAGAATTCTGAACTTGAGCGGGTGACATGTGACCACCTCTCTCCCTCCCTCTCCCTCTCCCTCTCCCTCTCCCTCTCCCT
>NW_021604585.1:2056841-2063741 GCF_004785775.1 Grammomys surdaster | reverse complement strand
CTCTCTCTCTCTCTCTCTCTCTCTCTCTCTCTCTCTCTCTCTCTCTCCTTGCCTCACTCAGTGTTTTCCCAAGGGAGAAAAATATTCCATGGCCACTGCATTTCTGTGTGAGCTACATCTCTGAGGGTACAGAGTGCAGCAAACATGCTGCCTCACTAACATGAGAAGCACTGATGTCAACCTTAAAACCAGCCATGGCAAGAAAGATTCATTTGCACAAAGTTCTGTCATACTGAGGGTAACATATCCTATGGCTACAACTATATTTCTCAGAATTTGTAGTCTGCCTCAAATTTGACCTTTACTCCTCTAGAAAGACTTGCAGCTTTCCTAGACTCTGTTCAGAATCTAGCATTTGAGCTAAGCTTATCGGAGATGGCTAGAACAACCAAGACTTCCAGGACTTGAGTTCTATGGGTGTCATGGTGGAATGTGCCCACATCTCCTTGTACAGATCCAGCTATCTGCACCTTCCTGCTTCTAATCTGTGACAGTGGCATGACCGAAGATGGTTTGTGTTAATTATCAGCATGAGAACTCTAGACTCACCTAGGAGGCAGACCTCTGTGCGTGTCTGTAGGAGGAGGTTATGTTGATTGTATTGAGGTGAGAAGACCTGGCCACCGCTGACATCTTCATCCCGTGGCTGGGATTCTGGACTATGTAAGTAGAGGATGGAAGCTGAGCAGCAGCAAGCATTCATCTCTCTCTGCTTGCTGATGTGTTACGACATCTGGCCAGCTGCTTCACACTCCTGCTGCCTTGATGCCTCTGCCATGATGGACTATACCCTCAGACTGTCAGCTACAAGAACTCCATTCTCTTAAATTGCTTTTGTCAGGGTATTTTTTTAACCACAGCAGCAGGAGATACTAGGATACTGAGTAACTCTGTCTCCTGGTGCCCAGCATGCCTGTACTGATAACATGGATCATGAGACTTATCTCAGAGACTGTAGGTACCACCATTGTGTAAGAGCTTCTGTCTCATGGTGATGGACATGAGAGGGGGGGAGGGAGAGAGAGAGAGAGAGAGAGAGAGAGACAGAGACAGAGACAGAGACAGAGACAGAGACGGGGGGGGGACACGCAGGCGTGAGACGTGAAGCGAGAAGTTTGAGGAAGACATCCAGGTAAAAGGAGGGTGAATTAGAAGAACAAGGCAAGATCAAGCCACAAGCAGTGATGCCATATTTGAGAAGGAAACCAGGACAAATAAGGATAGAGAGCTGAATCCGAACCACTTATTTTATAGGAAAAAAATACGGTTCTAACCAGGACCAAGGATATCTCAAAACTCAGAGGTTCCTGGGGAAATCTTGACTTTATCTCAGGGAATCCTTCCAGGGAGTAGGCTGAGGATTCTGATGTGACTGCTTTAGTATCTTCTTCTTGGGGGAGGGCCAGTCTCCTCTCATAAATTCATAAATCCATTTTATATGTTAAGCATCTGCTGTATACCAGTCACCTCTGTAATATATGCATGCAAATTATGAGACAAAAATGATGGTTTGAAATGAGGGTGAATCCCCAGAATGCACATGGTGTATCTCCCATAAGTGTTTGAACCCTTAGTTCCAGTTGGTGATGCTGCTCTCTGAAAGGTTGTCAGATCTTGAGGAGGTAGAATCTTGATGGAGGAAGTGGGTCCCTGGGGGTGAGATTTCGTGTCCTGATCAAGCTGCCTTGTTTTCTTTGTTTCCAGACTGCAGATACATCCTGACCAGCCAGCCTCATGCTTTCCAGGTCACAATGGAATGGATCCATCTCAACTGTAAGCCAGAGCAAATTCTTTATTTCTGGAATTGTTTCTTGACTGGTGTGTCAGCAATGTGAAAAGCAGTTAGTACAAATGAGAGGTCAAAACAGCAGCCAACATGTTGCAATCTTCCCAATCTTCTTTTCATAGCAATCCCTTTACATCGGGGCCTGCTCCTCCCGCCCCATGCTACTTTCTTAGCACTTTGTAGCCAACTCAGGGCGTTCACTGTCTGTGGATACCCGTGCATTGAATGATATTTGTTCAGCTTGCAATTATTCTGCATTTTTGTTCCTGTCAGAGTTCCTCTTGAAACCTTCCAGCCATTCATTCTTATGTGTCATGCTCGGCTGCGTTTACTTCTCAGATGATTTAGCTCCCAGCAGCTCAACTTTCTGCAACTCAGTGAAAATGCCTTGCAGTGATAGTAGTTGAAATTACCAATTCAGCTTTAGGTAAACCAATAATTCAAGTGTGTGTGTGAGTGTGTGTGTGTGTGTGTACCTGCACATATTTATGTATATATTTATGTGTGAGTGCATGCAGATGTGTGCCTGCACATATTTATGTATGTGTGTGTGAATGTGTGTATGTGTGGATATGAAGTGTGTATTTGTAAGTGTGCATTTATGTGTGTGAGTGTGGGTGTCCATATGCCACATATGTCCATATATAGAGGTCGAAGGCTCACTTAGACGTAAGTTCTCACCTTCTACCCTTTTAGAAACAGGATCTCTTTGTTATTGCCAGTGTGAGCAATGCCTACCCAGCCTGTGAGCTTCCAGAAACCCTCCTGTCTCCCTTCATATTTTTCTCTAGGATTTCTGGGGTTTCAGAAGCATGTAACCACATCTGGCTTTACGTGGGTTCTGGAGATTCAAACTCATGCTTGTGTGGCAAGAGTTTTATCTACTGTGCCACCTTCCCGGCTCCAAACCAATACTGAATACTTGATTAAAGTAATTGTGATGAGATACTGATTATTTTGCTCTTAGGATGATTTAGAGTTATCAATCAAGCATGCAAACTGAGTGTGAGGCATTGTGCTGATGTGTCACATAATGTTAGTAATATTTGCTAAATGCTCAGACGTTAGGTTGTAGGCTTTGTCTTATTACCTCATTCAGTCCTCACAGTAGTCCTGTGGAGAACATATCATTCTGGTCTTGAAATGAGACATTGAAGCACAAGCATAGTGCCTAGACTCAGAGCTAGTACCTAAATCCGAGCATCCTTGTGATTCATCTTGTGTGACCTTCATAGTAGTCCTAAGAGGTCTACATTAAATTAATCTGTAACAGGCTGATATCATTATAGATAGAATTAGAATCTAAGGCTTTGAGAAGGTTGTCACTGACTTATATCTTTAACCAAACAGAGCAACTCCAAGATAGATGCTTATCCTCATTTGCTTTCTATTACTGCAATGAACACAGTGACCAAAAACAACCTAGGAGAAAAGGATTTATTTCATCGTACAGCTATAGTCCATCATGGAAAGAAGGGTAAAGACCCAAGGCAAAAATTTGGAGGCAGGAACTGAAGTAGAGACCATAGAGGAACACAATGCTGGCTTGCTTCTTGTGGCTCACTCAGTTTGTTTTCTTCTACAGTCCAGGTTCACTTGCCTAGATGTGATACTGCCCACAGTGGACTGGGTCCTACCACATGAATCAGTGATGCAGAAAATGCCCCATAGACTTGTCTATAGGTCAGTCTGATGGAGGCATTTCCTCAGCTGAGGTTCCCTTTCCCCAAGTAACTTTAGCTTGTGTCAAGTTGACAAAAAACAAAACAAAACCAAAAACAACAAAAAACACCAAAGCTAACCAGCAGAACAGACAACCAACTATTCGCTGAAGCTTCTAGCACATACAATTCACAGACTTTTGTGTGGTCCTATGTGCTCTCTGATACCAGTCATAAAATTGAATATATTCCTTAATTATTATGAAGCATATGGAATTATAAATACAGCCTACCTCTGAGCCTGGTGTGTTCACCAACTGGCACCATATTCTTAGGCTCCTGATAGGTGTCATTTCAGTCTCTGGCTTATATGTGCCTACTGGCTAAATTCGAATGGAAAGAAGAGAAAGTAAGAAATTCCTCTTTGTGCTAGCCTACTTCCCAAAAGCCCCGAGGGTACGAGATTTCCTAATGTACTTGTGAGGTCTGACAATGAGGCGCTATAATTTAAAAAAGAATTCATGTTCTTGGAAGACAGGGTGATATGCTTTCCCAGGAGAGGCTGGGTCCATATGAAAAAACACGAGAGTCCTTTTGATTGAGGTTAATCCTATGAAGACCATTAATCAGTCATCTTAGGCTTCCGTAATTGCAGTTTGAAGGTAGTTAAGAAAGGTGTCCACGCCATCCTGTGAGCTGTCCAGGGTTCTGACCTGTACACAGCACTGTAGTATCTTTTCCTGACCTCAGTCTTCGTCTCTGTGTAGCATATTGCATTAGATGCTCAATTCTTTGGATATAGTTTGTGATCATCAATCCTGGAAGACATTTGTAGTTAACCTTTCTCTTTATTGACTCAGACTCCTGTCAATGGAATACAGTATTTTACCAGAAAATCAATTCTGTGGTTTCAAGACTTACACGGGAGGGGGTCGGGTAGACGACTGAGACTTTAGTGGCATCAGTCTTAGGATTGTGACTTTGAAGAAGTCTTTGAATTTTTCAGAAATCTGGTTTTTCTCACCCTTCTTGGACAATAAGATGTGCAAATAACGGAAATACAACACAAAGACGATTCTGAAACATACGAGGAAAAAAAATACCTGACTTCAAAGTAAGCATGGGGGGCTAGAGCAGAAACCAGGCTGGGCCATATGTCTACTACCTAGGCCAAAATCCATTGCTAAGATATGGCCCCAAATAATTTAAGCAAAAAAGAAAGGGAAATTGAACATTTATGTAAAAAAAAATAAACACTTTAGTGTTACAATGGACACCATTAAGAAAAAATTAAAAATCCAGAAAACAGGAAAATCATGGATCTTACAAGGAATTTATATTCAAAATATATAAAAGCTCTTATAATGATAAAAAGACAACACAGCTCAAGAGCAGGCAGAGATTCTGCATAGACATTTTGCCAAAGAAAATATGCAAATGGCTAATGAGGACATGAAAAGACGCTCAACATCAACTGCCAGGGAAAGGCAAGTCAGAGCCACAATACGATAGAGTTCTGTTTTCACTATTTGCCTCATCACTGTGCTGAAATATTTGATGTAAGCAATGTAAGGAAGGAAGTTTTGTTCTGACTTATTGTTCTAAGGATTACTGTCCGTCATGGCAGGGAAGATGTGGCAGCAGGCTGGGGATGAATGGTCACATTGTGTCCACAGTCAGGAGGTAGAGAGAAGTGAACACATGTGTGCCCAGCTCTTCTTTCTCCTTCTTACATAGTACAAGGTCTCAGCCCATGGAATGTATCACCCACGGACACGCCAGAGGTTTCTTTCCAGGATGATTCTAAATACCATTAAGGTGACAATCAAGATTAACTATGACTACTTCACACCCACTGAAATGGTTGCAATTTTGAAATGAAATATAACATGTTATTAAGAATGTGGAGAAATTGCAACCTTCACACACTACCAATGGGCTTGTGTATTTTTGGTGATGTGTAGGGAGTGATTTAAGTGTAGTGATGGAAGGTATCAAAAGAACACCTTTATGATTATTATTTGATATTAAGAAGAAGTGAAATTCAAGAACTTCCATGGCCACAGATGCTGTCTGTGGTGGTCTAACATGACCAGTGTCCCTTGACCCTGGATCAGCAGGGGTTTGTCTGGAATGTCCTTGATTCTTCATCACTGTGCCAGTCATTTCTTGGGGTGAAGACCCAGCAATATGTCCAGGTACTGATCAGTTTCAAATAGCTATTTCCCGTTCTTTTCATTCTTGTTCTTTTGTCCTTTTAACTTTCAAAACCTTGCTATCAAACATGGTCTTTCAATTTAATAATCTCTTGGTTCTTGAACAGAAGTGGCTCCTTTGGTTTTCATCCTGTTTGTGCCTTTAAAAGATTTAGTTTTATATTTGTGTGTGTGTGTGAGTGACAGAGCAAGTGTGTAGGCGTCCTCAGAGCCCAGAAGAGGGCGCCAGTCTCCGCGAAGCTGGAGTTACACACAGGCAATCAAAAGTCACCATACCCCGGAAACAAAACTCTGCTCTCTGTTGTCAGAAAGTGCTCTTAATCACTGAGCCATCCCTCCAGCCCAGCAATGATTTTTATTGAAAATAGATTTTTTCCTTTACATAATATTATGTAAAGGAAACTGAAACTGATTACAGTTTCTCCTCCCTCTCTTCATCCCAATTCCTCTCCCACCTCCCCTCCTGTGGTGATTTAAATATGCCCACCCCCCAGGTTCATAGGCACTAAAGGCACTGTTAGGCCTTCTTTAAGTAGGTGTGGCTTTCTTGGAGGAAGTATGTCACTGGGGGTGGGCTTTGAGGTTTCAGATGCTCCAGCCAGGCCCAGTCTCTCTCTCTCAATATCTCTCTCTCTCTCTCTCTCTCTCTCTCTCTCTCTCTCTCTCTCTCTCTCTCCCTCCCTCCCTCCCTCCCTCCCTCCCTCCCTCCCTCCCCCCCCCTCTCTCTCTTCCTGCTGCCTGATCTAGATGTGGAACTCTTGGCTCCTTTGCCAGCACCATGTCTGTCTGAGTGACACCATACTTCCTGACATGGGGACAATGGACTAAACCTCTAAGCTGTAAGTCAGCTCCAACGTAATGTTTTCCTTTATAAGAGTTGTTATGGCTATGGTGTCTCTTCTTCTGATCAAGATATAGAACTCTCAGCTCCTTCCTCAGTACCACATCTGCCTGGATGTTGCCATGCTTCCCACCATGATGATAATGGCTTGAACCTCTGAAAATGTAAGCCAGCCCCAATTAAACGCTCTTCTTTATAAGAGTTGCTATGGTCATGGTGTCTCCTCACAGCAATAGAAACCTAACTGAGACACCTCCCCTCTAGAGCTACTGCTTCTCTCTCTCTCTCATTAGAAACAAACAAACAAACAAACAAACAAACCAGGCTTTTAAGGGATAATAATACAACACTATGCTATGCTATGCTATGCTATGCTATGCTATGCTATGCTATGCT
>NW_021604585.1:2045101-2056831 GCF_004785775.1 Grammomys surdaster | reverse complement strand
CTATGCTATGCTATGCTATGCTATGCTATGCTATGCTATGCTATGCTATGCTATGCTATGCTATGCTATAAATCAAAACTAAAACATCAGATTTGGACAAAACTTGGAGAAGACCTTCCTGTACCAAAGACACTAGCATATAGAGTGAAGACTCTATCTACTCAAGTTGACTTTATCATGGCCAATGAGTTGTAAAGACCTTGTCTTCAGGAATGGGGCCTTTCCTTCAGTTTGTGGAATACTAGTGTTAGTCTGCATTGTTTGAGGAACGCCAGGGAACCCATTTGGTCAAAATCTCAATTATTTGTAACCCAGTCCTGGTACTGGAAACTTCATTTAGTGACAAGGGATGACCAATTGGGACTCTTTCTTTTCCATTATTTCGTGATTTTGTTTAGATTGCCTATTTTATATGTGTATATATTTTCGAAAGCTTCTACTGTACTTCCCCTCGAATGGCCCTTAAGTTTAGCTCCCTCTCCTCGTATTTCCTCTCCTGTTTTCCTCTCCCCTTCTCCTTCTTACTTGACCCTCCTGTTCCGCCCTCATCTACCCACACATACCAATTCTATTTCCTTTTCCTAATGAATTCTGTTGCCCCTAGTCCTTCACTCTATACCTAACCCCCGTGGTTCTATGGATTGTGGTTTGGTGACTATTGGCCTAACAGTTAGTATCCACATATAATCGCATGCATACCATGTTTGTCTGTCTGGGGTGGGATATCGCACATGGGATGACTATTTCTAGTTCCATCCATTACCTGAAAGTTTCATTTTTGAGTATAACGAGTAATACACTCCATTGTGTAAATGTGCCACATTTTCTTTATCCATTCTTCTTTGAGGGACATCTAGGTTGTTTCTGATTTCTGGCTAGTATGAATACAGCAGCAGTGAACATGGTTGAGCAAGTGTCTCTGTGGTTGGATGAAGCATCTTTTGGATATATGCCCAAGAGTGGTATAGCTGAATCTTGAGGTAGATCGATACTCAATTTTCTGAGAATGCATATTGATTTCCAAAGCGGCTGTACACATTTTGGACTCCCACCAGCAGTGGATGAGTGCTCCCCCCTCTAACCCTCCCCAGCATGAGCTGTCACTTATATTATTGATCTTAGCGATTCTGATGGGTATAAGATGAAACCTCAAAGTGGTTTGATTTGCATTTCCCTGATGACTAAGGATGTTGAGCATTTCTTTAAGTGTCTCTCAGCTATTTGTGTTTCCTCTTTTGATAATGCTCTGCTTAGGTCTGGACCTTATTTTTCAATTAGGTTATTTGTTACCTTGAAATTTGGTTTCTTAAATTCTTTATATATTTTGGATATTAGTCCTCTATCAGATTCAAAGCTGGTGAAAATGGTTTCCAATTTTGTGGGCTTCTAGGTGGCCCAAGTGATGGTATCCTTTGCTGTGTAGAAGTTTTTTTAGTTTTGTGAGGTCCCATTTGTTAATTGTTGATATCAGTGCCCGTGCTAATGATGTTCTGTTCAGAAAGTCTTTCCCGTTCAGTCTGCTCCTCAGGTTCTCTTGTATCAGATTCAGCATATGGTCTTATGTTGAGGTCTTCCTTTATTTTGAGTTGAATTTTGTGCAGGGTGATAAGTATGAGTCCACTTGGATCCCTTTACATGAAGCTATCTAGTTTGATGGGCACCATTTGTTCAAGATGCTGCTCTTTTTACACTATGTGTTTCTGGCTTCATAAAATTTATGTGTCCAGAGGTGTGTGGATTTACGTCTGGGTCTTCAATTTGATTCCGTTGATTTTATGTCTGTTTTTGTGCCAATACCATGCTGGTTTTTTTTATTACTGTAGCTCTGTAATACAATACAATTTGAAGTCAAGGATAGTAATACCTTCAGCAGTTCTTTTATTACTCAGGATTGTTTTAGCTATACTGCTTCTTTGTGTTTCTACATAAAGCTGAAAATTGTCCTATTAAGGTTTGTGAAGAACTGGGTTGGAATTTTTATGGGATTCCATTGAATCTGTAGATTGCTTTTGATAAGATAGCCATTTTTACTATATTAATCCTGACAATCCATGAGCATAAAAGGCCTTTTTATTTTATTTTTCCTTTCTTTATTAGTAACTTTTTAAAAAATGTTAATCAAAGGCTTTATAAGTTTGGTAACACTCAATAACAAGATGCCCATACAATCAGAAGTGTAATACCCAACCTAGATATACCAACTATCTTTGACTGGCAGAGACATGCGAACATCCGCCTCCATGTTCCCCCCCCTCTCTCTCTCATCTCATAGCTCCTCCTCTCCTTCTCCTCTCCTTACTGCTCCTCTTCCTCTCTTTACTCCTCCCACCTTAGCTCCTCCTACATATCATCCTTCCTGTTAAAATAAAACTTTATAAGGTTTTTTATCTTCTGATATCTTCCTCAATTTCTTTCTTTAATGACTTGAAATTTTTATCATGCACATCTTTTTGCCTGCTTGGTTAGAATTACATAAAATATTTTATATTATTTGAGGCTATTGTGAAAGGCATTGTTGTCCTGATTTCTTTCTTAATCTGTTTGACATTTTGAATAGAGGTCATCTACTGATCTTTGTGAGTTAGTTTTTTTTCTAGATACTTTGTTGGAAGTGTTTATCAGCTGTAGGAATTTCTTGGTGGAATTTTTAGGATCATTTATGTAGACTGTCCTATTATCTGCAAGTAAAGATACTTTGACTTCTTCCTTTCCAATTTGTATCCCTTTGTTTTATCCATCAGTTGTCTTATTGATCTAGCTAAGACTTCAAGTATTATACTAAATAGGTATGGGGAGAATAAACAATTTGTCTTCTTCCTGATTCTAGTAGAATAGCTTTGTATTTCTCTCCATTTAAGTTGATATTGGCTATGGGGCTTGCTGTCAACTGTCTTTATCGTTCGAAGTATGTCCCTTGTGTTCCTGATCTAACCAAGACTTTTATCGTGAATGCTGCTGGATTTTGTCAAAGGACTGTTTGCTTGTTTGTTTGTTGCATCTAACGAGATGATAATGTGCTCATTTTCTTTGATTGTTTACATGCTGGAGTGCATTTATCGATTACATATGTCGAACTATCCTTTCATCTCTGGGATGAAGCCTACTTGATGATCTTTTTGATGTGTTCTTATGTTCATAAGAGAAATTGGTCTGTACTTTTTTAAAAAATTGATTCTTTATGCAGTCTGAGTATCAGGGAAACTGTTATGTATATTTCTACGCTCTATCTACCTTTAGCTTTGTGAGGTGACTGTGCTACTAGCCCCTTCCCAGCTTTCCTTGAATCCACAGATTAACAAACACAGTTGCTTCTTTTCAACTTACCTTCTGGGCACAATTGCTGGTACTACTATCTCCCACCTGGGAAAGCACGTCCTTATCAGTTTCTTATCTCAGTCTCTCCTACCTGCCCTGAACTTCAGTTGCAAAACTTTCCTGACCACCTGCCTGTAGGAGCAGTCTATGTGGCCACTCAGTATCCCTCCTGCCTCCAGGGACCCAGAAGTCCTGCCTCTACCTTCCCCCCAGTAACTGGTCCATGGCTTTTTTGACTGACAGATCAAGAACCAATTGGGGAACAGGATCTTAGCATCAGAATACACCCCCCCCCAACTTTCCTACAGGCAACTCCGGCCTCATAAAATAAATTGATCAATGTTTCTTCTGTTTTTACTTTGTGGAATAATTTAATATTATTGATGTTAATTCTTTGAAAATCTGGTAGAGTTCCATACGCTTAATCCATCTGGCCTTGGGATTTTTTGGTTTTAAGACTTTTAATAATTGCTTCTATTTCACTAGGAGTTAGAGCCTTAAATTCAAGAAAATTATCCATTTCTTTTAGATTTTTAAATTTTGTAGGTAAAGGTACAAAGGATGCCATTATTTTATGGATTTCCTTGGTGTCTGTTCCTATGTCCCCCTTTTTGTTTCTAATTTTGTTAACTTGTTAATTTGTTCTGCCTGTAAGTTAATTTGGAAAGGGTTTGTCAATCTTATTGATTTTTTTCAAAGAACCAACTCTTTGTTTCATTGATTAGTTGCTATAGCAGGACTTTGTGTGGACCTGTCAGCAGTATACATACTGGCATGGAGGCTCATACTGCCATGGAGGCTCAGTTAGAATGTAAAGCTTAGACCTTTTGCTGGGACAGTCTCCAGCTAGCTCATCTAACTTACCTGGACAGTTCTGGGCTATGACTTGCCACATAGCTAGCTCAATACCTCTCTACTCTGCTGCAGTCCCTGTTTGTTCTGCTTCATACCCCTCTCAAATCTCTCATGTCTGTTTTCTTTCCTTTCATCACTCTCTCTTCCCAGAAGTTCTGCCCTCCTCCTTCCTGCTCCCCAGTGGCCAATCAGCTCTTTATTACAACCTCAGTAGTGAGACAACCTCTGAAACAATTCTAGATTGCCTTTAGACAGATGAGAAAGCACGAATATTTACAAAATATAAAATCTGATGATGGGTCATAGAAATGATAGTACCAAAAATCTGCCAACACTTAGGTCTCTGCTGGTACAGAATTAACAATTGAAAATACAGAGACACAGATTCATACTCTGTAAAGAAAAGTTAAACCAGTGTTTCATATTGCCCTTTTGGTTTCTGTCTTATTGGTTTTAGTCTAAGTTTGATTATTTCTTGCCATATACTCCTAGTAGGTAGGATTTCTTTTTGCTATAGAGTTTTTAGAAATGGAATAGTGGAAATGACTTAAGTTATCTGTCTGATGAGTGAGGAAACAGAGGCACATATACATCTCTGTATTTTCCTCATCAATAAGAAGAGAATGAAACATGGATGTGCCACACATGAGTGAACACGAAAAATGTTATGAAAAGGAAAAAAAATCAGCCACAAAGGGTCACATGTTGTCTGATTCTGTTTATGTGAAATGCTCAGAATAAGTGAATCTAGGAAACAGAAATAAATTGACAATTGCCTGGGACTGATGTTGGTGTCAGGTGGGGTGGGAAATGGCCACAAATGCATATGGAGTTTCTGTATGGGCTGATGACATATTTTGCATTGCTTGTGGTGATGGCTGTAAAATTCTATGAAGACTCTAAAAATCACTGAATTATATACTGAAGTATTTGTTTTAGTGTGTTAAATCTCCATAAAACAACAACAAACAAGTTACTATGAGGCACATAGAAAACCTGATTTACTCACTCATCAAATAAGTGAAAAGTAAAATCAGTATTAGAAGTTTTATATGTTTCACCAAACTAGAAGTAAAAAGCATGTGTATAAAAATTATATATATATATATATATATAAAATAAAGAATTAGTCAAAGGCAACTTACCTCTGTCAGGTGTATTCTGGCCACTTCTCAAACTCAGCATGCCTTAAAAATTCTTCTATTCTCTTCAGAGCATGAAGAAAACTCCCCCAATTTCACATTCTTGCTCAAAAGACTGTCTTACAACTTGGGTAAGTAGAAATATACCAAAAAATGTGTACACAAACATTCTTAGACGCATTGTCTGTGTGTGATAACTCAGCAAATGGAAATAACTTGGAACTCTCATCTGATGAGTGGGTCATAAGTTAAGGTATATCCGTGTAATGGAGTAACAGTAATCAATGAAATAGGAGTGAAATGGGGACTTGGTACTTTAAAGATGGCCCTTCGTGAGTGTTGTAAGTGGAAGGAACGTTGTTTATGTTTTTGCTTAAGTGTGCTAATTAAGAGAAGAGCTAGATTTGATGGAAAACAGTAAGTTCTCCTTGACTACTTCCTGTTGGAGGCCGCTAGAAGCCTCTGCATTTCATCCCTTTGGGTGTCAGATGAAATATACCAGCAGCCACTCCCCTCTGTATTTGCTCCAAAAGTGCTGGAGTCTCTCCTGGACATCTTAATAGCATCAACCTAAATATTGTTTCACTGTGGTAATAAATGGAGAATACTTTCCATATCAAATCCAGTAGCTTCTACATTATCCAAAAGTGAAAAACACACTGCAAAAATAATCTGGGTGTTACCTAGACAAATTAAGTCCTGAGTTAACACAAATCACAATGGTTTTTGATGTATTGAGGCACTAGACTAAGTCTCATGTGAGACAAACACCTCACTCAGTCAGTGAGGGGGACAGCACCATTGCATCTTCCTCTCAGAGGGCCTTAAATTGCCTTCTCTTGCCTAACTGTAGCTGTGTTTCATTTTTCTAGAACTTTTCTCATATAGAATATGAATATGGCCCATAACACTTTCTCTACACAGCACTCCAAACGTCCATCACATATTAACCAGTGGATCCTGTCCTCTATTTCTAAAACAAGGTAGTCCATGTTGAGGTGTGTGTATGTGTGTGTGTGTGAGAGAGAGGGGGTGGGGAGAGACCTAACTACCTACAGGAACCTTTGACACTTATTTTTTTTTTAAATTAAGCTTGCTTTTTGGAATACAGAAATTATCACTGTACAAGTAGCTTGGTGATGGAAACCTTGCTAAGCATATGGAAAGCTCTAGGTTAAGACTCATGATAAAATCAAACGAACAAGTCACAAATCCCAAAACAAAACAACAAAACAAAATACAAGTAGGCACAGTGTAGTCATTCAGAATGTAGACTGGTAGCTGATGAAATGGGTCATATCCATCTAACGATGAACGTTAGCATCATATCCCTATATCTACCTAACCATAAGGATACGAACGGGTTCGCAGTTAGTCAAGTTTTCCAGTGATGTGATTCTTTAGTGTTTCTTAGAGAAACAAAGTATTGTCCTCCTCATCAGAGTGCCTCAAATTCAATATTCCTTAATAGCCATGTAAACATATTAATAGTGAAACTGTGAGAAAGTTCATATCTGGCATTCTTGGTATGTTATGGCATTCTAAACAAGATATTGGAATAATGCATTCAAGCACCTCCCCATTAAGATCCACAGAAAAAACAGCAGTGAAATCAGCCTTTCAAGAGACCTTAATAAGGTGCTTATTTTCTCATAAGTTAAAAAAAGCTATAATGATTCAGGATAACCAAGAATTTGTTATTGTAGGGGGAGATAATTCTTATAGCTTTATTAGGATAATTGACACATATTGAATCACACACATACACATGACGACTTGATTTTTGTCACATGCATACAACTGTGATGCTGTCGTCACAATGAAGAGAATGAACATATTTCATAGAAACTAATTTTTTCAAAGGTGTGTGTGTGTGTGTGTGCACACGCGCGTGCGCGAGCATCAGAGTTACAGGCAAGTGGAAGCTGTCAGATGGAGGTGATGAGAACCATCCTCTGGTTCCTCTGGTTCCCTCAGTCACTCTTAAGCACTGAGCTGTCTCTCTGGACTCAGGAATTAATTTTTAATACATCAATATTGTAAAATTTTGGTGACTGTAAGGTCACACATATTTTCCTCCAGTTTATTACTATCTTTTGAACATTGTTGTAATAATAGAACAAAAGATTACACTGAATAAAAAATTTCTATTTTCATCACTTTAAAGAGTATCCAAATGTTGATGACTCTGGCCTTTGAATTTAGAGATACTGTGATGTTCCTAATATACAAATGGTAGCCGAGAACCCTACACAACCTCTCTGCATGCAACAGCACAGGTGCCTCCCCCGTTTTAGAGTAGGACCAACAGAAAGCTGTACTCCTCTACTCTAATGTTAAGACTTAAGACTTAAAAGAAAGACACACATCATTTTACAGATCAGGAATGAAAAGATAGGTCTAAGTATGGAAAAAGCACATGTAGGTGAGTCTCCTTCACCCCTCATTATCAGAGAGCACAGTTAAGGGGCGGGGAGGCGAAGCAAGAAGTTTCTATGTTTGTCCACTTCTCAAATAAAACAGACTCCTCAAGACAGCCTGTCATTTATATGGCTTTTGGCCTTCTGTTTCCAAAGAGGCACAACCGTTCTTCCTTCTCTCCTTCCTTCCTTCCTTCCTTCTCTCCTTCCTTCCTTCTCTCCTTCCTTCCTTCCTTTCTTCCTTCCTTCCTTCCTTTCTTTTTTAACGTCTGGTAGCATCCTGTTTGCTTTCAATGCTTCTTGGGGCAGGTCTGGAAAGCTTTTTTTGCGGAGTTCCATCTGAGGACCCATTCTGTACTCTGTTTTGCTGTTATTGTTTTTGTTTGTTTGGATCGGTTCTGGAAAATTAAGGATTAAAGATTTAACCCTCCAGGTTGCAGATCACCAGGTTATGGCTCAGGCCAGTGTCCTTTCTGCAGCTAACCCTCAGAACGATTGTTCTGAGATTCACTAGTCTCCCTTGCTGTCCTAGAGTCCCAAGACTCCACTCTGGCTTTAACTTCTTGTCTAGTCAAGCTGCAGCCAGTACCTGCTGATCCTCTCTGTGTATTATTCCCAGATAAAGGGTAAAATCTAGTGGGTTTGGCACATCCCCTAATCAGAGCCTGCCATTAGCAGGCCCTGGGCTGACGTGCATTAGAGAGGACAAGGACCAAGCAGGCCATTTTCACCTGCGTAATAACAGGCTTGGGGAGTAGCGAAGCAGCGCAGGCACAGCAAGCTGCCTCTGGAGCAGGGGAGGAGCGCAGGCGGCAGCCGCCCGGGGGCCCCGGAGGAAGAGGAGGGGGAGAAGGAGGAGCCGAAGCGCCCAGAACAGCAGCCGCCGCTCGGCCGGAGTTGCAGCAAAAGCAGCGACGGTGGCGCGGAGACTCTGCAGCCTCCTGGAGCCCGGAGTCCCGGTAGGGACAGCAGCAGGGAGCGTCCGCGTCCCTAGCCACCGCACCCCGGCCTTGCCAAGTCACAGTCACCCAGCCTGGGGCACAGCCAGCCATGGCCGCACCGCCGGATCTGCAAGATGAGCCGCTGTCTCTAGCTAGCCCCGGGTCCCAGTGGTTCGGGGGCGGGGGGGATGGGGAAGATGAAGTGCCGGCGCCGAAGGGGGCCAGGCCAGCTCAGCAGGATGGGGAGCCCGCCTGGGGGTCGGGCGCTGGAGCTGGGGTAGTGTCGTCGCGGGAACTGTGCTCCGGCCCCGCCCGGTCGCCTCCCGTCGCCATGGAAACTGCATCCACAGGTAAGCCGGCCCGCACCGCGACCCCGCAGATGGAGGCCCGGACCGTGTTTCTTGTGGGCCTCCTAGTCCACAGCTTTCCTCTGCATCTTCCCGGCCCGTCTACCTGGGGCACCAACCCCAGTAGGGGTTCACCTCGGGCGATTGTAAATATTAGCAGACTGGTGGAAAACAGCAGGGTGCTGCCAGCAGCTAGGAGGAAGAAGGCTGTTGGTCCAGTTATTACTCTTGTTTCAGCCTTAGACATTGTCCTCGTTGGCAAGTCTGGCTTCTCCTGCGCCCCGGAACAAGTTTTTCCTTCTTGTCAGGGGCCTCAGGGCAGCAGGGCGGGAGTGACAGGTTGTGATGCTTTTCTGAGGCGTGTTTGCGCGCAGCGTGCTCCACGGGCGATAGCAGCGGGCGGGCCCACCGCCTCAGGACCCTCCCGCTGGGTTTAGGGCCGCGAAGTAAAACCAGAGACTTTAATTTTCTCTTTCTTATCCCTCAAGGAATCACCACACCCTACTCCTTTCCAGTTTTCCTCCAGCACAGCTCTCTTTCTCCCGCGCAGAAAACAAACCCCTATGAGTCCCAAGCTTAATTCCGGAGGGACAGCTTCGTTAGGAGGGCTGGGAGTTGTAGTCTTCCTTATTTCCTAGCTGCTCTTTACCTGAATCTATCAGAGTATTGAAATTTGGAACCCCTAAAATGTGAAGGTCCTAGCTGTAGATTGGAGTGCTGGGATTGTGGCCAGTGGTCCAGGCACAGTTTACCCAGCAGTGTGAAGTCGCCTTTGCGTTTGAAAAACTGCCAGTGGTTCAGCCTCTCTTACCCCTGATTTGCCCTTCGCTGCAAATCCTGCTGCAAATCCTTGCCTGGGGGAATCATCCCTAGGGCCATGGCTCATCTGGCTGTTGGAAGCTAGAGACAGGCACCACAGGGAAGGGTGGCAACCTGGTTACCGCTGTTTTCAGAAGAACTACTGTAGGGGGTGGTGTGCTGTGCTGTGCTGGAGTGGGAGTTGTGTAGTTTTGGTAATGTAGTGTGAGGCCTGGGTAGTGGGTGTTCCTGGTGGAGGGGACGAAGGTGGGACTGGCATTTGTGTTCCTGGCAGCTGATTTAGGGAAACCCCTTTCTTAAGCCACCCCCCTCCGAGGGTTATGTCTAAACTCTGCTCTAGAACAAACATGATTTAAGCCAGGAAAGGAGATTTGGAGAATGTGTTGAATAATGGGAAGAAAAAGTAGGGACCAAGAAATAAAATGAGAAGCCAGCAAAAGAAGGAAGGGCAAGGCAGGAGAGGGAGGGGAAAGAGGAGGTTGGGGCAGGGAGGGGGAGGGAGGAAGGGAAGAACTAAATGTGAAAAGACCCAAAGCTTGACAACCCCATTTGTCATACATTAATTGCTATGGGTTAAAGGATTTAAACCAAATCACAGTTTCCTGATTTCTCTTACAACTTCTTGTATCCTAATGAAAAGACATGAAAACGTATAGCTCCAAGAGCAAACGGCCAATGATAACCTAAAGCTTACGCAGTATAATGTTTTGATAGTGTATGCTGTGGAATGATTAAACCAAGCTGATTGATACAACTGTGACCATTTCTTTTTAATGGTGAAAACATTTACAAATAGACTCTACCAGTTAGACAGATGCAATGTCCTGGTACTAGACGAAATAGCACCTTCCACATCTTTATCATGAAGATATTTTGTATGTCAAACAGTTTAGGAGTTTCCTTTCCCAAGCATCAAATGAACTAATAAAATCAAACAAGGTTCTAAGTTTGGGTGGAAGGGGGTTGAAGGAATGTAAATGTACATATTTGTTTAGAAATGCTTTTATTGATTATTAGCCAGGAAGAGATTGCTCATATGGTTGTTGTCTGGCTTGCATTGAAATCTCTAAGGTCCCTACTTCATAGACAGGGCAGGCTGGTGTCTAAGATATGGGTGCTGGAAACAGGAGACAAGCAAATAGACATTTATTGAAAAATCCCAATAAAAGCTGAACTTTATATCCTATTTTTGCAGTTATTTTTTTTTCCTTTTCAGTGTAAGAAAAAAAAATAGTGTGCTGGTCACAAAACCCGGGGGAAGACCATGGAGCACCTTGCTTGACTTTGCAGTTTTATAATTTGCTTTATAAATAGAAACCAGTTTTCCTGATGTTCTTAAGGCCAGAGAGCCTGAGCTCACAGCATCGGTGAATCTGTGTTTGCTGTGGTTCTGCCTCCTGGCCTCCAGTTGTTTTCTCACTGAGTCCTCCAAGCAGAAGAAGGCTACTTTGTTATTTTTCTCCATTTGAAAGAATCCTTTAGGAGGCTTCATTTTTCACATAGAGAGATATGGATGTTTTAAAACTTTTTTTTTCCTGAAAATGAACCATTGATCACGCCATCTGGCCAGAAACTGTGTTATTTATTCTTATACATTGATGGTGATTAAGGTCCCCCAAGAAATAGTTCCAAAAAATATTCTCAATCAACTCCCAGAATATGTATATGTGTATGTGTATATGATGTATATGTGTATACATACATACACACACATACACACACACATACACACACATATACACACACATACACACACACATACACACACATACACACACATACACACACATATACACACACATACACACATACACACACACATACACACACACATACACATACACACACACACATACACACACATACACACACATACACACACACATACACA
>NW_021604585.1:2025697-2045091 GCF_004785775.1 Grammomys surdaster | reverse complement strand
ACACACACACACACACACACACACACACACACCATTCATGTAAGCTATAAAGATCTGTTACACTGAATGGGTTTTCAGCTATCCTCACTGTTTCTGGCACTTGTGTAGGATGGAAAATTCCCAACAATAACAGAAAAAAAAATAACAGTTTCTTATTGAGCTATAATCTTTCACATCTAAAATTGCTAGTGGGCATGTGCAATGCTGGCTTTGGCCAAGGAACATTCAAAGTGCCATGTGGAAGTGGCAGAGTGTCAGGGCTGCTAACTGAGGCGTTGCCAGCTTCTCATAGTTTTATACAAAGGACGCTAAGAGCAACTGTTCTCTCTCTCTTTCCCCCTCTCTCCCTCTCAACCCCCACGATGATCAGTTATTTTATTCCTGGGAACTAATCAAAAGGAACACACAAAAACAAAAGGAGAAAAGAATGGCCCTTTGTTTACAGAAAGAATTTTTTTTTAAAGAACATCTGAGCAAATTGAAATGGTAAGAAGTTAACTCATCACCTGCTTTGGGAATTAACTTGTTGGGTTGGATGGAAAGCCATGTGGAGGATAGGATAGAGAATGGCCAGGAGAAGCCAGGTCAGAATGGACTGCCTCAGTTGTGCCTTTCTCTGGATACATTTGACATAATTTTCTAGATAACTGCAAAAAGAAAAGGAAGAGTTCTTCAATATGCACTCCTGGGACTATGAAGTTCATAAGTACACGGATAAAAAGCCAAACATGACACTTCTGTTTCCATCCATCTTGATTTAAATTATGTTGGGGACATTTATACACCCCATCTAGGAAACTATAGTGCTCTTCCAGCCATTGTTTTTGGAAACTGAGTAGACTGTGTTCACTTTTGTATGTGTTTGATAGGTAGATGTGTGTATGTGCATGTGTGTGTGTGTGTGCACGTGCGCGTGTACACACGCTCGTGTTTTAATAGTTTCTGGCAATCCCTTTCAAAAGAGGATTCTGATCTTCTCCCTTTCATATTTTGAAAAAGTCACAGTGATAGTGAAGCAAGACATGACACTCTACCTTGCTCTGCAGTCTATAGAAAGAGTAAACTGATCTGGAAACCTAATGCAATTTCTTCCTTTAGATACAGCCTTTGGACACAGTCTAGCCCAGTGGTTCTCAGCCTTCCTAATGCTGCGACCCTTTAATTCAGTTTCTCTTGCTGTGGTGAACCCCAACCATACAATTAGTTTTGTTGCTACTTCATAACTGTTATTTTACGGCCATTATGAATCATGATGTAAATATCTGATATGCAGGCTATCTGATATGTGGCCCCTGTGAAAGGGTTGTTCGACCTCCTAAGGGGTCATGACTCAAAGGTGAAAACTGCTGATCTAACACTTCTGGCAGTTAAATATGCTACACACCTCTGAATACAGAGGCATTAGGATAGGTTACATTACACTTATAAATACCTCTACACTGTAAAAACACATTGACAATGGATATCATCAGGACTTTCTTGATGGTTTTGAAGTCATCATTCTGGAAATTCATCCTGCTGTGTCCCTCTCCCCAGATAGACCTGTTTCTGTTCTTTTTCTAGGTTGCATATGAACTTCTAGTATTGAGGTTTTGGAGGCAAGGTATTGATTATTGTCCATGTTACTGTTCATCCTAGGTAGTATGTATTATTAATTTTTTTATCTGTAAAGTGAGAAACTGCTCACCTCCCCTGGTGATCAGTTACCACGTGCCTCTGCTGATCACAGGTCAGGGACTCCTGGAACACGTGCCACGGTGTCTCCCCTTCGTGTTTACTTTAGCCACATACTTCCTTCGTGTCAATCCCATCTCTCTCATTCTCAGATCTGTGCTGGGAGCTTGGCTGGAAGGCCGTCGCCATTGTCCCTCATCACAGGAGCAAGGGCATGAGTCGGTTTTCTGAGGTCAGCACAAGATGCATAACTTGAGTGCAGCTGCCCTGACTACATCGCTATGGAAGATAAATCCATTTTTCTTCCACTCTAAGAAATCCATTTCTCTTCCACCCTCTTTGTCTTGTTCTGCCTTTCTTCAAAGAAATAATTCTGTTAAGTTTTACTCCAATATCTTCAATTTTGTTCATTATGGTTTAGTTTACATATGTTTATTTTTTGAGATTATAATTTAATTGCAACATTTCTCTCCTTTCCTCCCTCCAAACCCTCTCACATACTTCTCTCTACTGTCCTTCAAGTTCATGGCCTCCTTTTCTTTTTCACTAGTTGTCACTTTATATATATACACACAAGCACCTGCGCGCACACACTATATATATGTGTATATATATATATATATATATACACACACACACACACACAATATACATATACATATACATATCTTTTTCTATATATGGAATACACACACACACATATATAATTGAAATTATATTCCAAATCTCTCTCCTCTCCCCCCTCTCTCTTTCTCTCTCTCTCTCTGCATGTGTGTGTGTGTGTGTGTGTGTGTGTATTATAACATGTTCGTTCTATATAATGCTAGTTATATATATGTTTTCAGGGTTGACTATTTGGTACTGGACAACCAATTGATGTGATCTTCCCTGGAGAACAAGATCTCTCCTGTTCCCAGGTTTCCTCAGTTGCCTACAGTTCTGTTTACAGTTAAGGCCACGTGGGCTTTTCTCCATCCAGTTTGTCATGTTCACTGGTTCATCACTGTTCAGCTGACATCTGGGCAGCCGTGTTGGTGAAAACTATGGGTGTAAATTGTCATATTACTAGGAGACACAGTCTTACAGAAATCTCTGCGATCCTCTGGCTCTTACAATCTTTCCACTCCCCCTTCTGCTATGTTCCCTGAGCCTTAAATGTGGGAGTCTTTTGTGAATGTATCCATTGGGGCTGGGCTCCAGAATTTTACATTTTGATTGGCTGTGGTTTTCTGTAGTTGTCTCTGTCTGTTGCAAAGAGAACTTTCCTTGATGAGGGGTAAAGACTACACTCATCTATGGGTGTAAGGACAAACGTTTATAGGTTGTTGTTAGTGAATGGGTGGGTGTTCATTCTCCAATAACCGTGATTTCACTCCCACTGACAGTTTTAGGTTAACTATAAGAAAATTCCCCAATGTAACACTTAAGAACTTTATCATTGTGCCCAATCTTAAGTAAATAGCCTATGTATTAAACATGTGATCTGCAAATATTTTTAACTTTTATTTTTCAATTCTCTTCCCTTTTCCTTTTAATACCAGATCTTGCTCCATAAATACTCAACATAAAACTTCTAAAGTATTTTGGGACTTCGTTAACTAGTTCTGTAATGTTAAAAGTCCCATCTGATTTGTTCTTCATTCTCAAGTGTCACTATCTTTGTATTTGTGGCATAGTTATACCATATAAGCCATGTTTGTTCAATATCTTCCTCTTGAACAGCTCTTTCTAACTCTCTGACATGAATTTGCTAATTTATTTACTGAATGAGATTATTATAAAGTCTATTATAGACCAAGATTTTATCATCAGTTCAAGATCATCAAATGCAAGTTAAAGGTATAATAGGCACCATTTATCGTAGTTACTTTTCTATTGCTGTGATGAAACATGACCAAGGTAACTTACAAACGGAAGCATTTAATTGGGAATTTGTTTGCAGTTTCAGAGGGTTAGACCATGATCATCATAATGGGGATCATGGCAGGAGGCAGACAGGCATGGTGCTGAAACAGTAGCTAAGAACTTAACATCTTGATCTCCAGGCAGCAGGCATGGGCTTTTGACATTTCAAAGCCCACCCCAGAGACATGCCTCCCTAACAATGTCACACTTTCTAATCCTTCCTAAACAGTTCCACTAAGTAGTTGGGGGGGTGGGCATTCAAACATGAACCTTCAGGGGCCATTGTCATTCAAACCAGCATACCAATGTACAGAGACACTCCATTATTCCTGGTATTGTGCTAGAAGCTGAGGAAACAGAGGGACATGAGTTATACTTTTGTGCTCATCTCCTCCGGAGTGTATTATTCTCTAGCTGGGAGGAATGACCAACACATACAAAAGGAAAAGCTAAAGACAGGGTACAACAGGTATTTAAATGAACAGTACAAACGCCATGTCTGTCAAGAATTGCTTGACAGCACAGACTCAAAAACACCTGGTCTCTTAAAGGGTGGAGTATCACAACCAAAGGACAGACAGAACAGGAGCAGATAGAGCCAGCCTCAGGGACGTGGAGCAGTTGGCCTGGGAGAGGCAGCCTGTGCAGTAGTGATGTGCAATGAATCCTGCACTTGCCCATCCTTGTGGGATCTGCAAGCTAGTTTTATGTCTTATCAGGTTAAAGCCTAGTGTAGCTAACTAATCTAATGCTCTGGAAGATGGAGAGCACAGGCGTCCCTTTTCTTTCCTGCCTCAGAGAAAGCCAAGAAACCCTGGGAGTTATATATACAATAATATAAAAAGACTGAAATATGGAGAGAAGTCAGACTTTCTAGGAACCTTGTGATGTGAAGTTGGACATAGCAACACACTCTCTAGCTTTTCTTTTTCTTAATATATCTCAGACTAGATCTTGGGAAAACTAGCAACAAGAAGATACCAAAGGCCATGAACAAAAACATCCACTCAAAGCCAGACTTTCTTCTCAGGAAAGAAGCACCAAGCAAGCTGCCTGGTGAACACTAGGAAATAAATGGAGGTCCAATTCCAACTGAAAAGCTGAGCCTTTTGCCCCTTAAGCCAGTGGTTCTCAACTTGTGAGTTGTGACTCCCACCTTGGGGTTGAAAGACCCTTCCACAAGGGGGTCATCTAAGAGTGTTGGAAAACACAAATATTTACATTGCAGTTCATAACAGTAGCAAAATTACAGTTATGAAGTAGCAACAAAAATAACTTTATGGTTGGGGCTCACCACAACATGAGGAATTGTAGTAAAGGGTCACAGCATTAGAACGTTGAGAACACTGCCTTAAACTGTTAAAGGCCCATAAGGGAACAAGCTTAACCTGATGGTTAGCCAGTGAAGTATTACAGAGGGCCAAGTGGAGAGTCAGGGCTTCACCACTGCTCAGGAGCAAGGATGCTAAGTGGAGAAGCTCACTCCGTATCTACCCATAAGCCTCCAGACAGGCATCTTTCTTCATCCAGGTATCAGAACATGTGAGTCAGGCCTGGAGCCGCACAGGTCCAGGTTACAGTTGGAAAAGGATTGCTCTGGAGCTGGAGAGACAGGTCCGTGGTGAAGAGCATTGGCTGCTCTTGTAGAAAGCCTAGGTTTGGTTCCCGGCACCCACATGGCAGTTCATAGCTATCTGTAGCACCAATTCCAGGGGATCTAATGTCCTCTTCTGGCCTCCTTGGACAACAGGCACATATGTGGTGCACATATGTACACTCATGCACATAAAAGAAATAACCATGTCCCTGAAAAAAAAAAACAGCTCAGTTATTATTTCAAGAACCAACATGAACCTGAATTACAAACAGCTATTCCAACATTAAAATTAGAGATATCCTGGCAGCGATTTTAAAGGAACTGACACAAAAAGACAGTTTAATAAGTAATCACAAATACACTTGAAACAATAAAGTGAAATAGAAAAGCTCAAAGAAGTAAAAGCTATAAAGAATCAGACATGAAGGCCAGGGCCTATCTGTGTAGCTCCAGGGATGTTGAGACAGCAGGAATTTGAGCTGGACCAGTCTGGTCAACACAAGATGACCCTGTTTCAATCAAATCAAATGAAATTAAACGACAGCCACAAACCTATAAGGAATAACTCATTTGGAAAAGTTTCATTTGGCAATGCAGTATCTGAAAAAATGAACACCATAGCTCAGTGGGTCGGCTCCAGTAGAGAGTGGAGAGACTGGAGGAGATTATGTGACATGTCTGAAGTCACATAGCTAGAAAGTAGCAACCTGAAGCCTCACACCCAGATTCTGGATCTCTCTTCTTTCCTTGCTCCTCACTCTGTGCTTCTACTGGACAGAAACAGGAGGATAAATCGCATGTGCAGTAGGGAAAGCTGAAGACTTAAAGCCGGAATATAAAGACAGACTAAGTTATGACACCGGTCAGAAACCACAAAGTGTGGTCCAATGGCTTAGGGACTGGGCAGGAAGTGTTTGGATGACTCCAGAGGATAGCCATTGAAGTGACTCAGAGGCTCCTGGGAAAGGCCTGGGGTCCAGTGTTATCAGAACTATAAAATGTGGGAGTAGTCAACATTGTTGTCCCACATGGTGAGGAGACACCTGTCACTGGAGCTGTATCACCAGAGTGGTGTTGGTTGGTTGGTTCTGTGACAAAGAGGTCAGAAGAGAGGAGATACATTAGATCAGCAATTTTAAAAAGTTTTCAGAATTATAGATGCCTTTTGAGAATCTAATGCCAACTCTGCAATCTTTTCCCAGGAATACACTAACACCACTTTGTACACAAATTTGTGCCTCCCCCAACTTCAGCCTTCTGTGGTTATAAATAACAGCTTTCTAACTCTTTAGAATTCAACGACCCCAGACACTTTCAAATAGATCACTGTTTACCTAGTAGCCATAATTTGATAATTCACAACAATTTTACTGAACTGTACATTTGTTTGTCCAACAAACATTTGGTTAAGCACTAACTGCACACACACACACACACACACACACACACACACACACACACGGTATGAAGCTGAATAATAGATGCTATAAAGATAAATGCAGCAGAGCAGGAGCATGTTGGGCTATGAGGGAGGGCTGTGCAGGCGGGGAGGTCTCAGCTGTATCAGTGACCGTATTGCTTTGAAAGCTCTACTTTAACCAGAACATGAGGAGCCTCCTGCACCCATTCTGCTTGAGAGCAAGTTAGCTAACTTTGTCTCTGACCAGAAGGTATCGTTTAAGTGCCATACTTATACAAATTTTGGAGTTGCCACTGCTTATCACACCATTAATTTTCTTAACAAAGCTTTTTATTCTACGTAATTGAAGAGTAAATTGCAACCCAGTATGTTTGAATTACCAGGATTGAACTTATATGGGTTTATTTATTTATTTTTTAAATTGAAGGCATGGTGCTAAAGAACTGTTTCTATTTTACTTTACGAGAGTGGGAGAAAGAAGAAATCTGCATTATTGTATTATATTTTGGATATTTTTTTCATGCCCATGCCTGATTCCACTTAGCTTTCTCTGTTGTGCTCTGATGCATCTAGGGAGTGCTGACCCGAGGAGCACTAACATCTAGGGAGTGCTGACCCGAGGAGCACTAACATCTAGGCAGTGCTGACCTGAGCTACATCATCATCTAGGGAATGAGTGCTCACCCGAGGAGCACTGTGCTGCTTGTGCTTTCCTGTCACCTGGCTTGTGGATCAAATGAATCTTTTCTATATCTTGCCAAGCATTTCTTTTCTATATCTTACATGAAAGTGAATGAAGACATATTTCCTATAAAAGATTGTGAAATCTTTTAAAGCTAAATGTTTCTTGTTGGTAATGTTCGTATATCCAGAGTCTCAAAAATAAAAGTTGATTTATTTCTGTATATAATATGAAGGAATTAAAATGTATTTTAAGAAGGGAGATACTATACTTTTAAAATAAATAAGCCCCAGAAAAAAATACCCTCTTAAAGGTGTTCTGCATTAAGAGCAGGTCCACAAGGCTGGTTGTGTTATTCCTTTCTTAGTGACAGTGATCTACTCTGTGCTTAACTCTTATTAAATCATATTGATAATGCCCAGGAACATTGAGTCTTATCTTAGTTAAGGTTTCTATTGCTGTGAAGAGACACAATGACCACAGCAACTTTTACAAAGGAAGGCATTTAGTTCAGAATTTTCGTCCATTATCATCATGGTGGGAAGCGTGGTGGCATGCAGGCAGACATGGTGCTGGAGAGGAGCTGAGAGTTCTATAGCCAGATTGCAAGGCAGCATGAAGAGAGAGAGAGAGAGAGAGAGAGAGAGAGAGAGAGAGAGAGAGAGAGAGAGAGAGAGAGTGAGAGAGTGTCAGACAGACTGACTGGGTGGCCCTGGCTTGAACATTTGAAACCTCAAAGTCCACCCCCAGTAACACACTTCCTCCAACAAGGCCACACCTTCTAATAGTGCCACTGCCTATGAGCCTGTGGGGACCATTTTTAGTCTTAGAGGGAGAGGTGCTAGGAAAGACAGAGTGAATGGGAAGCTGACGCAGAGATGGGGCATCTGAAGCAAGGGCAAGGTGCATTGGTTTAATCCTAGAATGGCCATAGATAGAAAGGGCAAGGAGATGGAGGGAAACAGCAAACAAGAGAAAGCGCTCCAGAGGAGAGGTGTGCCCAGAGGGAAGGAGATTGTTGAGGAAGCACACTGTTTAAAAGGGGCGGGATTATAGAGAGAATAGAGAGCTAGGCAGAAATGCTTCCCCATGTCCTAGAATCCAGAGTAACAGGGAGCCTTTCCCTTCAGTTTTCTCAGAAATCAGCCTTCACATTGTTAGATCCTCTTAGGTCCTTAAAGTGTCCAAGACTTTCTTAAATGGGGGAGACCCTAGCAACCTCAAGGGCACATGGCAAGATGCCAGGGATCCGTAGACAGCTGCCCTGAGCTTCCTGAGCCCCAGGCTCAATGAAATTGTGCAGGGAGCTGAGTCAGGTCTGTGGGCTGCAATGTTCTTTCCTCGCCCTGGGGATTTTCCAAAGAATTCACATTGACTTTATCTAAATGAAGAAGAGTTTAGCTCAGGGTTTTCCCTCAGATATGTGGGACTATTTATACACCTTCCCCTTCTGCACAGCCAGCCCCGGATTGCAATGCAGTGTTTAGGTAATAAGGGCATGGACTTGACTGGCTTTTCTTTTATCGTGTTTAAATATAAAAAGAAAAATGCAGTCTTCACATTGGGAAACAAAGAGTGACCAGGAAAAGAGAGGAAAAAGAAGAAACCGAAAAAAGTGGGCATTTGTTTGGCACCTGGCACCCTGTGGGCAGTGATGAGGAATGCTCCATAAACTCCATACTTCAGCCTCGTGGGGTGATGGTCAATGGGGCTTAACAGAGGCTTGGCCTAGCATCAGGGTAATCTGAGTAAGAGTTATGGGGGACTTGCACAGTTCCGCTTGCTTACAGCCAGGATCCTAGACTATGCACAAAAGTGAACTCTTGGAGTGAGGTCTCATTAGGCCAGTTGGGGTATCCCTTGAACCAGACAGTGTTGTTCAAGTTTTAGCCAGTGATGAATATGCGTTTTCAGGAATGTTTGTTTAAACCTTGGTGTTCTTATGGTCAGGTATGGGTTGAGAGGTCTTACCCATCCTTTCTTCAATGATGATTTTGCTCTATATGTTTGTTCATGTTGCATCAAAGGAACCAATGTGTCTTTCTCCTCAACTCAGTTCACGATCTCTATAAGCACAGGTTCTGTTTCCAGAAATCCCAATATTCTTTAGCTGAGGTCCAATGTGTCTGCATGCCCCCTGTGCATCAGAGCTCCATAATTCAATGCCTTCTTTTGTCTTTCTCATTGGCTACACAAAATGGTTCTAACCTTATATTTGGATCATAGTACATCTTTAAAAAGCTTTCAGTGTCTGTTGAGTCCATGACTGCTCAAGGGGCTTGGAAGCTGAATTTCATAAAAAGTTCATGTGACTAATCTTAAATCAACTACAGTATCAGTTTATACACCCATTTGCGTCTGTAACAATAATCAGCAGGAAGTTTCCACTTTATGTGCCTTGCAAAAGCAACAGGCTGCCAGCTCAAACAGCAGCATGGGTTTGACAGATGTGATGGGAGGCATCTGATGATGGGCTTTTGTTAATGCTTTTTAAACAGAGCAAATGGATGCCCGTGATAGCAGTGTTGTGAGCTGAGATTCCCTTGACAAAGTTGCCTTTAACAGCCTTTCCTCCACAGCTCCTGCCACTCACCTGGCAGCTCCGCCCTCAGAAGGGGTGGGGCCAATACAAGTTAGGCTATTATTGTACTGGCTGGTTTAGTGTGTCAACTTGACACAAGCTGGAGTTATCACAGAGAAAGGAGCTGTAAGGCATTTTCTCAATTAGTGATCAAAGGTGGGAGAGCCCATTGTGGATTCTACCATCCCTAGGCTGGTAGTCTTGGCTTTTATAAGAAAGCAAGCTGAGAAAGCCAGGGGAAGCAAACTAGTAAGTAACATCCCTCCATGGCCTCTGCATCAGCTCTTGACCTGCTTGAGTTCCAGTCCTGACTTCCTTTGGTGATGAACAGCAATGTGGAAGTGTAAGCTGAATAAACCCTTTCCTCCCCAACTTGCTTCTTGGTCATGATGTTTGTGCAGAAATAGAAACCCTGATTCAGACAGCTATATAAATTCTAAATTTTATTTATTCAAAATTTATAAATTCTAAAATTTATTTATATAAAATTTGTTTTATATAAATTCTAAAAATTTTGGGCAAATTAACATTTAAGTAAAAAGGACTAAGATAAAGCTTATCTCATCACTCCATAGGCCAAGCACCAACTCTAGGGCTGCCCATGAGAAAGCTTTCAAAAAAGGCTGACTTTTAAAGTGGAAAATTGATCCATAGACTGGGCTAGCCTCAAACCAACAGAGATCTACCCGCCTCTGCCTCCCAAGTGCTGGGATTAAAGGCATGCGCTATCATCACCTGCCTACTTTGAACTTCTATGTCTCAAATTGGTTTTGTCCTGAGACTGCAGTTTCGTGTATCCCAGGCTAGTCTGAAGTCATTATGTGGCTGAGGATGAGTTTGAACTCCTGATAGTCCAGCTTCTAACTCCCAACCCATGTGCTGAAATTATAGGCATGAACTACCACACCCAATTCAAATATTCTTTGCATTTCCCTGTTGGATTTTATGATTTTATTTTTTATTATTTGTTTATTTAGTTTTTATTTTTTTGTGTGTGTTTGTTTGTTTGTTTGTTTGTTTGAGACAGGGTCTCACTATGTAGCTCTGGTTGTTCTGGAACTCACTATGTAGACCAGGCTGGGCTCAGATTCACAGATATCACCTGCCTCTGCCTCCTGAGTGCTAAGATTTGGAATTTCTACTCACTATGTCCTGGTCACTGACTCTGAGACTGTTTTCAGTACAGGTCAAGTATCTTTTATCCAAACCAGTAGGGAACAGAAGTGTTCTAGATTTGGGAATTTTTTTGAAGACTTAGAAAATTTGCACACACATGGATATTTGTGTAAACACAAAATTCACATTTCACAGACTTCTTAGGCACAAAGCCTGGAGGTGCAGTACTCTGAATATTTTGTGTGTGTGAAATGAAGCTTTGTGGTATGGGATTTTCCACTTGAGGATATGTCCTATTGAGATCTGTGGTTGAGACTTTGGATTGTTCCTACACTGAGATTTTACACCTTAACTGACCATATGACCCATATGACCCCTAAGACCGAAATAGCAACTGTCTAAATTAACAAGCAATCTCAACACTTGGAAGCATTTTTCAGTTTGTTAGATTCATAGGCATGCTACCACAAGACAGGTTTGATTAATAAAATGGACACGCAATCAATACTTATACGTTTCAAATTAATTTACAGACAAGATAATTCATAAAGTAGGCTAATAGACACTAAAGATGGGCAAATTATTAACGTGAAGAAATCTGATATTTACACGGCTGCTCCACGATGCATACAGCAGAAGGAGCAGTGAGAAGAGCTCTCAGGGCAAGGAGTTACTGAGCTGAGTTTTCAGAAAGAGAATTAGCAGGACAAGGCCTAGAGATGACCTGAGGGAGAGCCACTCCTCCAGGAACCAAGTTTCTCCAGTCGTGGTGTCTTTTCCCAGTTTGTGTGCTTGTTGACTTTCCTTCTGTTTGTCTCTCAAGCTGGCTCTGTTTCTAGAACCGCCATGAGGGATCTCAGGGCTCTCCTTGTTATGTTTGTCTTTAGGCCTCCATACTACTCCTGTGTCACAAACAAAATCAGTCTCCTCATGGTGGCTGCTTCTCTGAGACTGCATATGGGCTCTCAGAGCTGGGCTCACTGTGCACCTCAAACAGGTTTGCTGACACCTGGCTAAGTGCCAAGAGCACTCAGAACCAGACTAGAAAAAGGGCAATTTTCTCCTGCAGTAAGCTGTTCAGAAAACTCTATTTTTAGGACAAGTAGATGAATTACAGAGTGAAATGTGCAGGTTTTAAATGTGAGACTTTAATTATCTCCCTGGTTCATGGGTCCAGGTTACATCTCCAAGGCCCTTGAAATGTCCATTGCTTCTTTGCCGGTTACACTAACTTAGTGACAGACTGATAAGAAAGCCTGGACTTGCTAAGAAAGCATGTGGGTACTTTGGGATGAGTACTGGGGAACAAAGTGGCCAGTGAATGTGTGTGTGGAGCACACAGGAGCCTATGTACAGCCACCTGTCCATACGGCCACTCTGATCTGTGGGTATGACCACAGAGACAGGAATTCTGGGATGAAAAAAATGCTTAGAAAAGAGTCTTGGAGCTGATGAGGGGCACTTATTATGAGTGAAATATGAGGAAAAGCTGCTCTTCATCCAGAATTGAGCACCAATGAGCTCATAGCAAGGAGTCAGTAAGGAAGACGCCATCAGTGCAAGCAGTATTCGCTTCTGACTTCATACTTACTTTGCAGTATTACTGACCTCGAATATTCTAACTTTATTCATATCCCAGAATGCCCTACTCCTGGGTGGCTGCTTACCAACATCGGGGATGTTATTATAGAAAACTCTGTTTTTTATAATCAGTCCAACTTTAAATGTTAAAATATGGAACCTCGGTCAATTGTATATTCAGGTCACCAGTAGTCCTTCTACTATACTGCAGACATGTGTGATGGTGGGATTTGAGAGATTTCCCTTTTTCATCTACCATGTGCTCTATGGAACTGTCTGTGGCAGTGGCCAGAGATAGCTTCCCCTTTCCCTGGGAAAATCATCTTCCTCTACTGCACTGTAAAATTACAGTAGTAATGAGGACTTATTTTATTTCTGAGAGAGGATTTTCTATAGTCCAGTATGCTTTCACACTCTGAAGATAACCATGAACTTTTGATCTTCCTCTACCTCCCCAGAGCTGGGATTATAGTGTGCCATCAGCCACTAGTTTTATGTGTTAGGGGCTTCATGCTTGACAAGCACTCCACCATCAGATCCATGCCCCCAGCTCCCAGTGTTGGGAATTTACATGGAGAAGCATCTATGAATGCACATGACCAGAGCTATAAGCTTGGCATGGTCAGATGTTAGTTAACAAGGAATCCTGTGTGTGTCCCAGAGAAGAGGATGGGGATGGACTGGTGGACAACCTGTCCTGAGAACCCTCGAGGTTTTTCTTTGTTTTCAGTAAAGAGTCATCTGGGATGTTGTTCTCTGCTCAGGAGCCCTCTTGGCTCCCTGAAGCGTGGAGGCTGGGTGGAACATGAGCCATCCAAGGATTCATTAAGAACCTTTCCAGGCCATCCAAATGAGAAAGTGAGGCCAAACAAGAGGGGCTGAGAGTGTTATGAAATACAGCAGCTAGAACTTGGGGATGAAGAAGAGAAGAATTATTTAAGTTTCTGGCTCAGCCTTGTGGGCGGATGCTGCTGCTGTTAAGTGAGATGCGGATACAGGAAGAGAAAAATCAATGGAAAAACACTCTCCAAGATGATAGCACTGCACTGCAAATGCAATCTATCAATATTGAACCCGCATTTCACTGCACCTTAAGGGAATGGCCATCAATAGTGTTGACTTATATAGATGTAGAGAAACTATTGGAAGCATGAAGCCACGCTTTATATAATGCCGTTGTACTAAAGATGCTGACTGTGAGTCTCTTCAACTTTAATTTTTGAACAATGCAGAGAATGTATAATGTCAAATTCACTTATAAGATGATGGATGAAATAACTTTAATCTTAGATTTTTTTCTTAAACTTTATTATCACTTTCTGATACTTGAGACCTTAACAAATTCTGCCAATTTATTTTAAGTAGGCTCCACAGTTCCATCCTTAGACTCCATTAAAGATCACAAATATTAAGTGAAACTTTTGTCTTTACTAGAGAGGAAGATAAGGCTTGCCAGGGCCAGTAAGATGCATCAGAAAGAACCCTGACTGTGCATTTACTCATTTGATAGTTTTTGAATAAAACAATAGGAATACTAAAGGTCTTTCCCAACTAGTTACCTTCTTAAAACATGTTTTATAATTATGACAAAATACACTTAATATTTCCCATCTTGGCTATGAGTAGGTAGTTCAGGGAGTTACGTTCCATGTGCAGTGTGGTGCAAACATTACCCTCATCCAGCCTTGGGATCCACTCTGAACCATTCAGCATCCCTCTCTGTTTCCCTCTCCCTGACAAGCTAAGCACCATTCTACTCCTTGTCTCTATGAACTTGACTACTCCAGAAGAGCTCGTTATTTTTCAAGCAGAGAAAGAGATAGATAGAGACAGATAGAGACAGAGAGAGAGAGAGAGAGAGAGAGAGACAGAGAGACAGAGAGAGACAGAGACAGAGACAGAGAGACAGAGAGAGACACAGAGAGAGAATGGTAAGGAAGCTTTTATGGTTCTCCATGCTGACTGATATGTAACCCATCATGTTGTCAGTATAACTGTACAAAGGTTTCAACACATTGCATTTGAGGAGAAGAAAGGATGCTGGTACATTTGGGCTAGCTACTGTGATGCTGCCCCTCCAGTTTGGAACTACTAGCACTTGCTGTTTTCTGATAGGTGGCAATGAGCAAGAGCAGGGTTTGATAATGCAACAACTGGAGTAACTCTGCCAAAATTTGAATTCTAGTCCTGCTTCCTTTCTAGTTGCGTAAAGTTGGACAGACTGTGGAGTCTGGGTTTCCACATCTGAGGCAGTAGAACCCCTCTGGTAGATTTAGAAAGGTTCTGAGTCCCTAACTGGAAGGTCACTTAGAATAGAGCCTGGTCTGCCATTTGTGTTTGGATAGCACTAGCTGTTATACTTTTCCAGCTGTGCTGTTGGTCCTGAAACCTTTCTGCCAGTTTGAAGTTGATCAGATGCACGCTCCATATCTTGTCTATGGGGCACTTTGAGAACTTGCCTTGATGTTTTGAAAAATCTCACTGGAGCCTGGATGTAAAGTGTGCCTGTGGTTCTACTCTGGGCCCAATGTGCTTCCTTAGTTTGATAAAGCAAATATGTGAGTTCTTGTGGCTTCAGACTGGTGACTCAGAACCCTGAACACACTGCGCACTGTGTAAAAGAGATGTGAGTCAAAACCTGCCGTACTCATTACCCAGTTTCTTCTTTAGAACCACAGACTTTGACGATGTGATAGACTGCAGCTCCTTAGGCAGAGCCCCTATTCACACCAGGCAGACGTCTGGACCCGTTATCCTCTTCCTCTTCAGAAACTGACAGCTCTTGTTAAAAAAAATTCAGTCCAGTCCCTTCACACCATGGTATAGTTTCTTCTTGTTGCATGCTCAGAGACTAAATTAGGAAGGCTTTTCTCTTTCCCAAGGACAGGATGTTTACCTTCTGGTCTTTTCTGATTGGTATAATATTTGAAGGAAGAATAATATGAACACTTCTACATTCAGAAACCCGAGTTAACAACTCATCTATGAAGACCTGATTCTTCTTTTTTTATGTCAAGAGACTTCATCTTATGTTGAGGAGACTTCCTCATGTCTCACTCTTGGTACTGCTACTGTCTAGAACAACACCTGGCCTAAGATGTGTTCAGAAAACATTCCTGAGTCAGTGGATGAATGAATAAACATTTAACAGAATATCTTAGGGGACTGGATGCTATGCAACTCTGACTACCTGTGTTCGGTTCTCAGAACCCCCATTAAAAATCAGGATATGCTGGTGGGTACTGGCAACCCCAGCATTTCTATTGAGAGATGGGGGATGGAGACAAGAAAATCTCCTGGAAGCTACTGGGCCAGCTAGCCTGTAGTATACATCAGTGTGAGCATAAGATAGCCTGTAGTATACATCAGTATGAGCATAAGATAGCCTGTAGTATACATCAGTGTGAGCATAAGCTAGCCTGTGATATACATCAGTGTGAGCATAAGCTAGCCTGTGATATACATCAGTGTGAGCATAAGCTAGAGATCCTGCCTCAACAAGATGGAAAGAGAGAATGGACTCCTCAAAGTTTTCCTGAGACCTCAAGATCTGGGATGATGTTCATGTTACCCACATGTACATGTGTGAGAGCATGTACACATGTACATATTCGTGTGTGTGTGCACGTGCTTCTTTAGTGTCTTCTCCTTTTCACTTTTGTCATTTTACATTTCAAAAAATGCCCTTGGGTAATTACCATGTAGTCTCTTTCTTCACAAGTCATAGGCAGCTTTGACAGTCTTGTTTTGTCATCTTGCATTCCAAGGTTGGTTTAAGACTGTATAACTGACTGTATCACTTGAACCACCACTTTCTCTTTTGCCCAGAAAGACTGGCTCTACTGTTCAGCCAGCCTGTATTCTTGTGGAGAGCCAGCGAGGCCCCAAGAGGGTACTGAGATTCTCAAAGCTGCCTTCTTCATGGTGCAAATTAAGGACAAACAAATCATTTTGGGATTTTCTGACCTAAATCTTAACCCATTTATTTTCTTAAAATAAGTCTCTCTTTTTTTTGTTGATGCAAAGCTCTGTGGTGTAATCATTGCTGTCCAAAGTGAAGCTTTGGCTGTAGAGGATGTTGGTGACGAAACTCCACCTCTCTGGGACATGTGGCCACTTCATGGAGCACATCTAGCCATGAGTAGGACACAGGCTCAGCATTCATCTCTCCAGGGTCTCACTTTTGGGAAACTGGGCTTGCACCTCCACTTACTTCGGACTCAGCTGACTTTTCTCCTAACCATATGTGGCTACACTGGTTTGCCGTGTACAATCATTTAGTATGTGTAACTGTGACAGTTTTAATCTCTCCAAATTCATTTACCTGTCAGACCAATTCCGTGATTCGAATTACAGCTATATAGCTAAGTCCTTTTTAGTTGTTGTTTATTTTTGGAATTGTAATTTAATTACATTCCTCTATTTCCTCCTTCCTCCCAACCCTCCCACACTCTCCCCACTGGCTTTCAGACTCACAACTTCTTTCTTCACTGTTATTGAATGTATACATGCATCTGTATATACACTTATATTCTTAACTACAACCTGCTTGGTCCAGACAATGCTATCTGTATGTGTGTTTACAGAGCTGACAGTTTGGCACTGGGCAGCCAATTGATATGCTCTTCCCTTGGGAGGACCTCCTCTCTCACTCCCAGTTTTCCTTAGTTTCCTGTAATTCTTTGTGCAGGGTTGAGGCCTTCTGGGCCCTTTGTTTGTTGGTGTCTTCCTTGTTTGGACCATGTTTGGGCAGTCATGTTGGTGAGACTTCATGTGTATCTTCTGACATCACTAGGAGACACTCTCTCACAGCAAGCTCCCTGATTCTTTGGTTCTTAGTCTTTCTACATTCTCTCCCACAATTCCTTGAGCTTTACATAAGGGATTGTTTTGTAGTGGTATCCATTAACATCGGCTCCACAACTCTGCATTTTCATTGGCTGTGGCTTTCTGTAGTGGTCTCTGTTTGTTGCAAAGAGAAGGTTCCTTGATTGGGGGGGGGTGAAGATCACACTTACCTGTGGTTATTGGGACAAACATTTATAGATTGTCCTTAGGGATCAGGCTGGTTTAGTGAGTTAGTGATTGTCCATTCTCCAATAGCCATGACTTCACAGAGTAGTAAGGTAGGTTTGCAATATCCAGTGTGGTGTCCCTCTTGTTGAGTGCATTTTAAGTTCAACTGGAGAGCTGTTGGTTACCATCAAGATACATGTGCCACTACTCCACCCTTAGGATTATCATACCACGCAGGCCGTAATGCGACTCATAGGCATCATTGCTGGGTAGGTCTATGCTTGTGTCCTTTCCTTGGGGTCTTACTTGGCACCTTTGGTCCCATGAAAGCTAGTCCTCAAGAAAGGAGCATTCAGGTTAAGTTTGAGCTCATGGATCTCTGGACACTGTTTCTGAAGGACATGGTATCTTCAGCAATGGGACTTACCTTCTACTGCTCTGGGGTAACCATGGGCAACAGCAATAGACTGTATGTTTTAGTGTCTCTTAGCCTTGACAAACAAGTCAAAAGAGGCCTTCTCAATGTCTGGTATTGTGGTTTTTGTTAGTTGGACTTTGGCTCTTGGAGGGAATTTTGTATTTTAATTGTTTGATATATGTATACTCTGTGTTGTTACTGTCACTTCTATTAACTTGTCTTATCTGGCCCCCATTTCTGCTGATCCCATGTTTTCCTGCCTCTGTGTGTAGATCTTGTGCAGTTACCACAGCTGCTGGACACTCATGGTTGCAGTGGCCTCTGTACACCAAGGAGACCACTTTCCACAGCCTCTTCCCCATTCTCCTCTTCCTCATCCCCCTCTTCCCCAGCCCCTGCAGCCTCTCTGCTTGCTGTTCTGCAGTGTTCTCTGAGTTCCACTTGGGACTGGCTACTCAACAGTCCCTTATTGGAGTCTGCTTATCAAGTCTCCCCACTGCAAAAAGAGGCTTCTCTGGCCAGGCTAAGAATACTACTAAACTATGAAACTAAACATAAATTCCCGAGAGAGTTTGACTCTGTCTGTTTAACCAAATGCAAGTTGTAGGTTATAAAATCAAGAATGCTAACAATTGTAGTCACATAATGGTTACAAGAGCTTTTTACATTTTACTACTTTTTTTCTAAAATAGCCATTTGTGAAGTTCCTGCTTCCTCCAGTGGGCAGAGGCCCAGTCTGGAGTGGAACAGAAGCACAGGAAACACTAAAGGGATGAGTGCAGGACAGACACTGCAGTGCAGAGGCCGAGAATGGCAGAGTTCAAAATCTTTATGGAAACTTACTTTTAGACATTTAGAGCTAGAAAGAAAATAGGCTAAATTGGAAAATATATAACATAGGACATTAAGAATTTCAATAATTTTAAAATAAAGAGGAAAGGTTAAGTTTCCAAGGCAAAAAACCAACCAAACAACAACAACAACAACAACAACAACAACAAAACAATATAAATGTCTTTAATTCCGCATGTTTATTGCCAAAACCGGATTCTTAATTACTCATTGTATGAATGATAATTACACAAAGAATTTCATTGTCAAAAATGAGTTAAATATGAGGAGGGAGAGCACCATGTTTCCACTTGTATCATTTGGTTTTGCTTATTTTTTTAGTTAAATTTTTTAAATTTTTTTTTGCTAAATTTTTGGAAAGATTTTCTAAAGTTTAAAGATTTTCTGAATTGAAACTGTTAATACTTTCAACCATTTTTGGATTGCTTCTACAGAGTTTAAAAAATATGGATCTATGCAAAAATGTGTGTGGATACCACAGTGCATTCTGTTAATGGGCTGCACCCTTCTTCTTCTTCTTCTTCTTCTTCTTCTTCTTCTTCTTCTTCTTCT